>NW_026878935.1:0-25688 GCF_032173495.1 Musca vetustissima
TTAAATAAATCAACTAAGATGGGAAAAAGAAGTAAAAAGAATAAAGTTACGGTGCAGGGAGTTAATAACCCAGTACCGGCGGCAATCGTTGGTGAGGTCACAAGCCACGTGTCGTCGAGATCAAGCGATTGTGATCCGGCTGTTCTAGGTATGGATGCCTTGGCACCTACAGCCGTACCTGCTACAAGTGCATCAACTCCAAAACAAAACGTTGACGAACCGGCAATTCATTTGGCTAACGATAATGTCAAGACTGATGAAAATCAGTCCTTGGCTGACAGGACTGCAGTTCTGGGAGGGGACGACCTACACGGGACTCGACGCGCTATCCGCGATAGTCTAGAGGAACAACAAACTTAGACAAACTGGTACCGGAAGAGCAATGTGGGGACACGCTTCCGGAGGAACTGCTATTAAATCTTACCCTAACTGATGATGAGCTGGACACCACGGTGATCCCAGCCAAGTCTACACAGGGGGAGAGCCATAGCAGCAACGAAGGAAATGTGGACCATATTGTCCAACCGACCTCCAGTCTGTCTTCAACAGGTCCTGTGTCGGCACCTGCCGACAAACTTCAGAGGCAATCTGCAACAGAGGTGATGTCCGACGATGGGGAATCTGTTGATCCCCCGGAAACGGACAGTGGCTCGAAGGTTGGGAAGGCCCGAGAAGTGACGGATGCGAAGCATTACAAACGTGTTGTTTCGTATCTTCGCAAATTCGTGGGGCGAGACGCGAATTTGATCTCGGAGAGGGAGGTTCACCTCATCAAGGGTAAGATGAGATATGTGAGGAAATTCGAGAGAATTTACCCTCACGCCCTCCATCGTGAACTCGAGATGGACAAGATCTCCCTCCCGAATCTCAATGCTCGCACAAAAGTAGTGGAATCGGCGAAGCCCACTGTCTCTGACAAAGGTGCTAAGCCGATTTCTGACCCGAAGCCCAGTGCTGATCCGAACCCGAGTAAGAAAGCACAGGAAAAGGTTACTGAGAGTATCCCAAAACAGAATGTCACCCATAAGGGTGATCAACCTGCAGAGGGTTCTGCCTCAAAGCCCGATTCTGCGCCTAACGACAAGGGGGAGGCAAAGGCGCTGGGTGGATCCAAAGTGGTCGAAACAGGAAGAAGGGTAAATCAGCAAAGGAACCATCGTCTCCTGGGAAAGCAGATGTCGCCCCACAGAATAAATCTGTGAAGCGTATCCGCTCTTCGGAGGGTCCTCAACCCTCACCCAAGAAGACGATGACTTCTCGTCTGGTAGATCCTTCTACCTCTTATGCGGCTTGTGTTGGACTACAAACTGCGGAGAAACGACCGAGTACGGAGAAGGCTCCAACCTCCTCTGGAAAGGCGACCTCCAAGACTCGTAGTCAACGACGTAAGCCGTATGAAAGACCAACTAAGGTAGCCACCGATGAAGATCTTCTTGTGGCAATCATAGACAAAGCTGATCCTCAGGGTAGAATCAGTGAGAGTCATTGGTTGCTATTTGAAGGAGCCCTTCGGTCGGCTATCGTCTGCGGGACGGACCAAGGGGACCGACAGTTTGGCAGTGCCTTCATGCAGAAGGGTGCCAAAGTCATTAACTGTTTAAACAAGAAATCCAAGGATTTCCTTGTGGAAACCGTTAGTGGCTTTGGCGCGCTCTGGGAAGGAGCTAACCTTGCAGCGGTCTCCCTAGCAGAAATCCCGACAAGACGGGTCCTTTCGGCCTGGGTTCCCCCACCTTCTGTGGATAAGGAGCTCCTGCTGAAGATGCTGGCGCTACAAAACCCCAGCCTCACTACATCGAGTTGGATTGTGGTCAATCTAACTCCCTGTAACGAGGATGGTGGTATGGTGGCGAGAGTGGCGGTTGACCCACCAGGGGAGAAGTATCTCAGGGAGCGTGAGGGGAAACTGAACTTCGGTTCAGGATGGGTTCGGTTCCGACTGAACACATCCACCGAAACTCAGTAGGAATGGGGAAGCGGCGTAGGCTGCGCATAATGCAGATCAATCTGCATCATTGCAAGGCCGCAGCCGCCGAACTACTCCTGTCCCTCACGAACTCGGAAGTGGACATTGCCTTAGTTCAGGAGCCATATATTTATAAAAATATGGTTTCTGGACTAAGGAATGCCAACTTTGATATCTTCGCCACGTCCACGGGGGACAAGGTGAGAACATGCATAGTAGGTAAGAAGAGCTTAAATTTAATCTTTCTGTCTAATTACAGCAATGGTGACATGTGCACTGTGAGGCTGGAGCACAAGACGGGGAAGGCCACCCTGCTCTCCTCAGTCTATATGCCCTTTGAGGAGAGGGATCCACCAGGCACATGTGTACGGAAGATGCTCGATGAAATGACGAGCACCTGCAATGTTATCTTGGGATGCGACGCAAATGCTCACCATTTTCAATGGGGTAGCAAGGACACAAACATACGAGGTGAGTCCGTTTTTGATTTCATTTTATCCTATGATTTACGTATATGTAATAGGGGTAGTGACCCGACTTTTAAAGTTAGGGGTAGAGAGGAGGTCATCGACTTAACCCTCTCAAATCTTGACGACTCCGTCATCAGGAATTGGAGGGTATCTGATGAATATTCCTTCTCGGATCATTTAAAGATCAGTTCGAGCAAAGAGGTTCTGAGACTCTAAATCTTCTAGCTGAGACTCATTTCCCGGGTTGCAAAGACATGGGTACCATCGACGGTGATCGTGATGACACTCGGCCTTTTGCCACCCCGGATCTGGATCTAATTAGCAGGGTGGTTAACAGAAATAAGATACGATGGGCGGTCAACACATTTAAGCCGTATAAATCGCCAGGACCGGATGGTATTCTTCCGGCGATGCTTCAATATGCCTCGCCAAGTATTTATCTGATCCTTGAGAAGATCTATACTGCGTGTCTGACTCTCTCGTGTGTTCCGGATCTATGGAACGAGGTAAAGGTCACTTATATTCCCAAAGCAGGGAAACCAAGCCACTCTGCACCAAAAGACTATAGACCCATTAGCCTATCATCCTTTCTCCTCAAGACCCTCGAAAGACTGATCGACCTGGAGAAAAGGAGTCGTATAGACACCACTTCTCTCAGCAACTCACAACACGCATACATAAAGGGCAAGTCTGTGGAATCTGCACTGCACGAAGTGGTGGGATATATTGAGAGGAACATGGAAAACTCAAATTTTACGCTGGCCGCCTTCTTAGATATAGAGGGAGCCTTCAACAACGTTAAACTTGAATCCATAAACCACTCACTCAGGGAAGTCGGCATTCCCGATACTCTGACATATTGGATAAATAAAATGCTTAACAGCAGAATTATAAATTCAAGTGTGGGGGATACAAAAATCAGGAAAACAGTAACTAGAGGCACGCCTCAAGGAGGGGTGCTTTCACCGTTACTATGGCTACTGGTAATTAATATCATTTTGAGGGAATTGGACGGGGAATGTATCAAAGTTGTAGCTTACGCGGACGACGTTGTGATATTGATTTCCGGAAAATTTCCGTCTACAATCTCTGAGCTTATGCAAAGGGCCTTACTGACGCTGTCACGCTGGGCCAAGGCAAATGGTCTTGGTGTAAATCCAACGAAGACGGAACTGGTAATGTTTACTAGGAAGCGTAAGCTCGGTGTCTTTGTTCCACCAACATTGGATGGGGTGCAACTTCACCTATCTCCCGAAGCAAAGTACCTCGGCACAATCCTGGACTGTCAACTACGATGGAAAAGGAACGTTGAGGAGCGGGCGAAGAGAGGAATGATTGCACTCTATGCATGCAAGAACTCTATTGGGAAAAGCTGGGGGCTTAAACCATCGACTATACACTGGTTGTATAACACTGTGGTGAAGCCCATCTTGTCCTATGGCTCTCTTGTTTGGTGGAACTGTCTGAGCCTCAAGTCGACATCTAGTAAATTAGACAAGGTACAAAGAACCGCCGCAATTTTAGTTACAGGAGCCAGAAGGAGTACGCCACAAGCAGCTCTGAACGCAATGCTGTCAAGCCATTTGGGCCTAAGCATTAAGTGTCAGGCTGCGCGTAGCGCCCTAAGGCTACACGAACAAAAACTCTGGCGGAACTGTACCTTTGGGCATAGTAGTGTTCTAAATGAACCAGGTATAGCATTGGACCAACGCGCTAAACTAAGCGACTATATATCACCAATCCTTAGATTTGACGATGTAGATGTCGTTATCCCTAGTAGAGACGACTGGAAAAGAAGTAACCCTCCTCTGGACGGTCTGGCCTTCTATACAGAAGGATCCAAGATGGAAGAAGGTACTGGGGCAGGCGTCTACTGTGAAAGGTTAGGCTGGATAGTAATTGTAGTGTTTTCCAAGCTGAAATCTTCGCGATCTGGAAGGCAGCGGAATTGATAAAAAAACCTGGATGCTGAGGTCGTTGAACCGGTGACTATCTTTGTGGATAGTCAAGCGGCTCTTAAAGCCATCAAATCTTGCCACATCAAATCCGAAGCCGTCCTCAAGTGTAGAACAGCTCTGGAAGAACTAAACCATAGCTATCGGTTGTGTTGGGTACCAGGACATTGTGACATCTTGGGTAATGAAAGAGCGGACGAACTAGCTAGACGAGGATCTCAATCCACCGATCTAGAAACTGATGACTCACTTAAACCACCCATATGTCTTTTCTATAGGAACTTTGAGGCATTCTTTGACGAAACAGCCCGCGAACTTTGGCACAACGAACCTAGGTGCAACGTGTCAAGATCAATCTGGCCGAACCTGCTCTAATCTACAGCATAATTAGAAACATAAAATGGTTAGAAGCACATAACTTTGGCACGTAATGTTTTTTTCTGTCTGACTCATAGGACCATCGACCTTTCACTCATTCTTCACCCCTTTAATCTACTACTCTTCTCTCCCCTACAGATCTGTCTTCTTGATCTCTTCTCTTCACTGTATCTTTTCTTGTGGATGATCACAACGGACCTAACCGGTCTCAGAGTGTTGCAGTCACACATGTGACTGCACATCCCCAAACCTAACCTAGTACACATTAGTACGATTTCTAAATCATACAATCCACCTACCTACCTACCTATCGCTTCAACCAAATCCAAATGGTACTAAATTTAGTACAAATTAGTTCGAATTTCCAGAACTTCCTAAATACCATAATACTACACCCCAACTGTGATTCTAACTCCAAATTTCATGATTTAGTACAGTTTAGTACTTTTCGTACGTACGAGACCACGCTTTCAAAACCACCTCCATATACCATCATTTTAATTTTTTTGGAAAGTTTTGCAAATTTATGTTTTTTTCATTGTGTCAAAGTTTTTTTTTTATAAATTCTCTCCATTGTTAGGGAGGGGATAAATTTCTTTGTTGTTTATTCGAGTTAAACAGTGTAAAAAAGTCGTTCGCTCAGAAATTTCTTTATGGGGAACTAATTATTTCATAATTCAGGTTTGAACAGTGAATGAGAGAGCATTAAATTGATGATATCACAGAGATACCTGGCTATATTGTTGACGATTATTCAAGGCATTTTCATATTTAGTTATGAGAATTTTGAGATATACCACAGATGATGCCGCGTAATTAGCTTCACTTACACTATACTATGTATATGTTGCTGTGCTCCCATTTAAAAATTGAAAATACAAACATTGTAAATCTGTAACACGTTTTATTGGTCTATACTTTATTAAAAACATTTTTTGTTGTAGTTTAATATATTTTACTTTTAATATATAAATAACATGACGATTTGAAAACAGAAATTAAATAAGTGTACTTTAATGTAGTAGAAAGTGTTTGTTGTTGTTTTTCTTGTTGTTGTTGTTATAAAAGCAATATTACAATAACTGTGGTAGAATTGGCTCCTGTAATAGATATTTTACAACTGATACCACTTTTTATCCTTGTATTTAAGCATTAATGAATGCGCCGTGCCGCTGAAATCTTGAGCTTGATTGGCCATACGTTCGGCACGCTCCTCTAGCATATTAAGCTTTTCGCCGCGTTCCATTGCCAAAAGATGGGCGCGACTAATTTCAGATGCAGCTGTCGAAGCTCTCTGATTTAATTGTTCGAGTGTTGGGCCCGGAATGTGTTTAGCAATAGAACGATTTGCCTTCCCGCTTTGTTCTCCAACTATATACAAAAAATGGAAAATATATATTTTGAGTAGGTACTAGAAATAGTGTGTATTAATCGAGCTGTTAGTTCTTACATAGTTCTTCTCGGTCCAAACTCTTGGCGCCGCCACCAAACAATCCTTTGAAGAAACTCTCTTTTGGCTGCTCTGGCATCTCTTGAACCGTGTACAATGATCCCATCATATCTAAAATAAATTGACTACGGAACGAATTGTACATTTATCATTATATATCTGACGCAGATTTACCCCATTTTGACTTACCAAAACTCTGACGATATTGTAAACTTTTGTATTTCGGTGGGTGATGCCATGTACAGACCATGACCTTTGTTACTGAAGCAAAATATTTTTGATATTCTATAAAAAATGAAGTGCAATATAAAAATGGGGAAAACAAAAACAGAAATTAATTGGAATTAGTAATATTAGTATGTAACTTAGTGGACAAATGTATAACACATACTGTGTTATATCTTCGTGAACAATGATTTGTTGACCCCATATGGAAAGCATTGGATCCACAATTCCCTGTTTGCATTTGGTTTGAAAACTATGCGAATGAAGAGAAATGAGAACAAGCGATATGTCAGTTACAAACATTCTATTCTAATAATATTACGACACATATTTAGATGTATCTAAATGAGATATTGTGCAGCAACGTATGTACATATGTATGAATATGTATATGCATATAAATATATAATTAATCGTACTCACCTTAAGTCCATAAGTGGTAAGAACTCTGTATCCATTAACAACTTTAGACTAGGAAGACTATGAACCATTAGATGGCCATTGGAAAGATAGGTTGCTAAGCAAGTTCCATCTGCAATAGATAGGATAAATATTTAGATGTATATGCATGTTGGATGGCTCATTGATGTACCCACCTTTCATTGTGATAGTTTTTGCTTTAACCGCAAAATCCATTTCCGAAAAGTTTATGCGATTAACACAACATTGATTTGCAATATCGAAGACTTTGGTTTGTTTCTCGCTTGCAATTACGATATATTGTCTATCAGCTATGGTATCTAGGCCGGTGCTAACGCTTCCACTAATACCACTGCTACTGGCACTGGTACTCACATTACCACCAGATGTATTTGATATTGTATTGGCAGTTGTTGGTGTAAATGTAGGACTTGTTCGACTGCTACTTTTTGTTGGCGTTCCTGAAAGGGAAAATAATATGCTCTAATTAGAACTACACGGCGCTAATGGTAAAATGTGATATATTTCTGGATTTAAAACTATATACCACAGTCATATAGGTTTCCAGTTTATATCAATGGGAAATAGCGGCTTAAAAAATCATAACATGTTTTCCACAGGCAACAAAATGTTTAAGAGCTATTATCTAATTAGCAGCTAGTAGATATATTTTTATGTTTAGATATGTTAAGACCCGACAATAAACGAAAGAAAATTCTAAAAATTCGAAACTATTAAATGTATTTTATTTCTGAAAAGAATCGGAAATCCAGATCGGTTATCGCAAAAGCTCATACTAATTGGAATCCGACTGAGTGGAGAAATATGAATGAATGAATTAAAGTTAAAAATTAAAGACTCAGACATGAAAAAAAATTACCGAGACAAAGTCAAAAAATTAAAGTCTCATGTCCCAGTATTTATATCAAGGGTACTGGGAAGCATGGAGGATGGTCAATAATGGTATTGGACTGTTGTTATCTTTATGGAGTTCGATATATTTACGAGATTTATGAAGTAAAGGATCGGGTAGTCAATACAAATTTGTTGGAAAACGCTATGATTTAATGAAGAAAATAACCGTTTGTTAGGTTGTTTCAGCTTGACAATAACCTCCAAACATGCACCGAAACATATCAATGATAGGTTCGGAAGTCAAAAAATCAGGGTTTTATGCTTCACCCTATGGAAAAATCTTTAGAGTATCATAGATAGCAAAATCAATACAAATTCAGGAACAGGCAAACATATACACAAGGATCAAATAGAGCGTTTTATAGATTACATTTCTCTAGATGTGATGCCGTAATGATAAATAATGGTTACGATGTTGATTACTAGCTATATTTCCTTATTTAAAAGAAAAAATTAAAAAGTTGCATATATTTGGAAATTTAAGAGAGAAGAAATGTAATTTATGTATATATATATACAGTGAGTGTAATAAGTATTTTGCCTCAATACAAATTTGACAAAATTCTAATATATGCGCCTAAAAAACGATTATCACAAAAAATTATTTTGCTTTTTATTATCATTTTTGAAAAAATCAGTATATAACACACTCTTTGTCTTTTTATAGTTACCATTGCGGGTAACCACATACTAAAAACGATTTGGCGACGATTCCAATAAACCACTGCTTTTTTTCGCGAATATTTTCTCACATTTACGTTCAATACATTCTCCAGCAATTTTTCTTTTAATATATGGTAATTTCTCGTCCTAATCTCAAAATGAGAGTATTAGATATGGTCGTCGCGGCTTCAAAACATCGCAAATAACTTTAGAATAATAAAAAGGAGGTTTTGCAAAATATATCGCGAGGACAGGACCTTAAAAACTATTAAAACCAAAATCCGACAAACAAATTATTTAAAAAAATACCGCGAAACCCCATTTTTCTGACTTTGAAAACTTTATGGTTCATTAATATTGATCTAGGAACCAATATATGCGATGAAAATAGCAATACGAAGGTCAGATTCTAAGATATGAACGGTTTTGTGGCAATAGAAATACATCAAATTTCGAAAATAAATACATGGACAAGTTTATTCACTGATGCATTTTATTCGAAACTGATGATGTTAAACGGATGTAAAATATTGACTGCGTATTCGTCACCAGCTACCACAGTTTTTTAAAACGCAATAGTATTTGACGAAGAATGATGTTTTCTCCCAACTTCATGTACTGTTTGTAGTTTCTGTTGTTTTAGAACTGTTCATATCTTAGAATCTGACCTTCGTATTGCTATTTTCATCGCATATATTGGTTCCTAGATCAATATTAATGAACTATAAAGTTTTCAAAGTCAGAAAAATGGGGTTTCGCGGTATTTTTTTAAATAATTTGTTTGTCGGATTTTGGTTTTAATAGTTTTTAAGGTCCTGTCCTCGCGATATATTTTGCAAAACCTCCTTTTTATTATTCTAAAGTTATTTGCGATGTTTTGAAGCCGCGACGACCATATCTAATACTCTCCTTTTGAGATTAGGACGAGAAATTACCATATATTAAATGAAAAATTGCTGGAGAATGTATTGAACGTAAATTTGAGAAAATATTCGCGAAAAAATGCCGTGATTTATTGGAATCGTCCCAAATCGCTTTTAGTATGTGGTTACCCGCAATGGTAACTATAAAAAGACAAAGCGTGTTTTTATATAATGATTTTTTCAAAAATGATAATAAAAAGCAAAATACTTTTTTGTGATAATCATTTTTGGGTTGGTATAGATTTTGGCCGATATCTTCGAGACCAATAGGTCTTTCGCAGTGATTCTTGCAGAAATAAGATCTAAATATGTCCACAAACATATCCCATAGGCGTATATATTAGAATTTTGTCAAATTTGTATTGAGGCAAAATACTTATTACACTCACTGTATATATATTTTTAAATTACAGAAAAGTCCTTTTTTATTGCGGGCATAATAACTCTCACTGGAATCCGAAAATGCCAAAGACATTAGTACATATCTGGCTCTTGTATGAAGTAGGATTATTAACATCGCACAAAAATTAACACATTGGCTGACCTTTGATTTTTTTGGAAAATCATCTTTTTTAAAAACGAACTAAGTTAAAAAAGGAAGATCTTCAAGCGATTGGATTAGTAGTTTTTGAGTAATCGTGATAATATAATAAATGGGTTATATCTTCAAGAGTTGTTTAGATTTTCACTTGAAATTTTATATGGACTTTTTTGAATTATTGTAGGTTCGAATTAAATTAAAAAAAAATAAATGCTTTTTTTTTGAGGGGGTGGGGGACATCTTAAAGTGATTTTCGTCAATATTACACATGCTTCTCTTGATATTGTACTTTTTCATTGTTGTATTAAATCGGATCCCTAAGGGGGGTTAATGAACGGTACGGACAACTTGAAGATATTTTACTGTTACTGTTTAGCATAGACGGTGTAACAAACCTGTAGCTTCTCTCATAACTATTTCCCTGAAGATGACTGTCGAAGACAGTCGAAATATTGGAGAATAAAAAATAAAAAAGCAGAAAACAAAATACTGAATTTTATTTAACCTTAAGCCGAAACAAATCCAAACAAGAAAAATAGTTGCAATATAATTGTTATACTTACGTTCCTTTTTGGCATCCCTACTATCATCCCGCCATGGTTCAGAAGAAAATGGTATTATTGAGCCAAAAGCATCCAAAAATGACATTGATGTGATTGCGCCTTTGAGACGCAAAACTGGACCGCCTATAATTGTCAGTAAAGTAAAAAAAAGGAATAAATCAATAAATAAAATATTGGTTTTACAATACAAATGACCATCCACATACCGTTAATTGTGACCAAAACTGGTTGAGATTTTCTTACTTCACGTTCTGGCATGGAAACGACCAGCGTTAGTATGGAACCAAAACTAGTGCCAACCCATAGAGTTGGAACTACAGATAGCATGTCTATTTAAATAAATAAAAAAAACTGTTTCGTATTTAAATATCAAAAGAAAAAAACTATTCATACCATTCCGTTTGTTGTAACTTTCAATGAACGCCAAACAGGTAACTGACTCCGCGGAAGACATGTCTATGCTCGACATCGACGACGATCTGGATCTTGAGAAGGATCCATCGACTTTTTCTGCAATTATCATTCGACATATTAATATAAAATATTTTTCAAAGTCATGTTAAGTCATTTTGAATTATGTATGTGTGTAATGAGGCCATGGCAAATGACAAATTATGACAAATTTAATTTGTATCTCTAAAATGGATTAAAAATATGCATGGAAATGTGAGAGTAGTATAAATGTTGTAGCGAAACCAATAGAGTTAAATAAGTAGTGATGCGAATAAGAGGGAATTGCTTTTATTGTGTGTGTGTGGGTGGGTGTGTGTGTGTGTCTGTTGGAAAATTAATGTTAAGTGTTTGACTACAAAGGAATTGGTTGTAGCATAATGATAGGGGAATAGAGAGATAGATAGAGAGATAACGAGATATAGGTGAAAGGAAAGGTTTGGTGACTGATCGGTGTAAACGTGTACCATAATGCAATGCAAGCAGCAGACATAATGAATTGTCATTCTATTCAAACCTTTTAAGAAAAAAAATCAGCTACCCTGAATATATAGCGTAAGATCCATATTTCGGATGGTTCGGATTTTACCTAAATTTACTTTTTATTCCTATATAAAAACAATTGTATATTATACGAGAATTTACTGAAACTTTTGTGTAGTTCGAATTTTTTTCTCAAACCAGTGCCTTTATGGATTTAATTGTATTTACTTAAACGATAATGATCTTAACAAGTAAAAACCGATTTTAAAGCCGGCCAGAACTTCAATGTCTGCAAGTACATTTTACATAGTGTTTTAATTATTTAAAAAATTCCCCAATATTGTTTTACAAAGCACAAAGTTTCAAATTGAATATTTCAGAGAACTGGAATTAACTCACTGATTAGACATAGATAGAGATGGGCAGTGGGTAAATACCCAAAGGGTAAATACCAGGTAAATTGGGTAAATACCCGGTAAATTGGATAAATACCCGGTAAATTGGGTAAATACCCATTTGTGGGTATTTATTTGGGTATTTACTATATTGAATCGGTAACACAACATCTTACACCCTATTTTCGGGTTTCTGTTATCAAATCGATTTAAAATGGATAGTTTTACGATACTTTAAAGACGTGGGTAAATACCCGAGTTTTTACCCAAAAATTGGGTATAAACTCATTAAATGCCCAACCACTTGACATAGGCGGCCAAAATGTTGCACACATGTTTCTAATGTCAAAGCAAATATAGAAATCCAAGTTTTGATATAGGCCCCATATAACCGTATCTCCCTATTTAAGGTATTGTTTGTCTATTAGATACATTTCACAACCAAATTGACTGTAATTTGGCACAGAGTGTTCTCTTTGGGTACCAAATGTTCATTTTTTCGATTTTCAGTTGGATTGCAAATAAGGTTTAGAAATGCCTCATAACTTTTTCAAAAACAATGATATCGTATTGGTTTTTTTCAATTTTACCATTGGCTACTTTATATACATTTAAAAAAGCATTAATTCAAAATTCATTATGAAATTAATTCTTGTGGATTTTTGTTTTGGCTCTAGGTCAATTGAAAAAACTCGTTGGTTATGTTTTTCTTTTTTGTTTATTTTTATTTTCCAATATTTCGACTGTCTTCGGCAGTCATCTTCTGGGAAATATTTTATGAGAAAAGCAACTGATTTTCATCACCGTCTATGCTAAACAATGAAATTAATATAAAATTTGGATAAGAGAATTTTCTCAATTTTTGCTAGGACAATACTAAAGCAACTCTACAGTGCAAGCAGGCGAGCTCTAAAATTTTTGTTATTTTTACCGTTATAATTTGACAATTACCTATTACACCTATTTCGATTCTTATAGATCATTTGTAAATGGATTTTATTACAATAACATGTGTCTGGGTTTTCAATTTTGACTTACTTCCCAAAATATATTAAAATGGCTAGAAACAAATACAATATTCCGATAAAGCGGCTAATTACCAATGATTGTGAAAATAATTTATCACAGAAAATGATTTCGAAGAAATATTCCATGAATAAATCATTGATTTCTCGAATTATAAATTGATTTTATGCAAAGTAACATCAGTTCGTACTGATCAACAAATTGCCAAAGCAGTAAAAAATACCCATTTAAGAGTTCAACGGAATTGGTGAGACGTTTATCGTCGGATATAACCACAAGAACAGAGCGTGGACGAGCTATGATAGCAGGTCTACATGTCCGGAAACTAACAAGAAAGCCTTATTATTTCTGAAGAAATCGGAAATGCTTTTGCAAAAGCTCATATTACTTGGAATTCGATTCAGTGGAAAAATATTGTATTCTCAGATGAATTAAAGTTAAATATGTATTAAAAGCGTATCAGACACGAAAAAAATGACAGTGAGAAGATCAAATAATAATTAAAGGTCAAGCCTCAGTATTGGGAGGCATGGAGGATGGATAATAATGGCCTTGTGCTGTTTTTATTTTTATGGTGTTCGATATATTAACGAGATTTATGAAGTAATGGATCGGATTGTTTATACAAATGTGTTGCAAAATGTTTACTTCAGAAAAAAAACTTTCACTATAACTTCATTTTCAAAAAAAAAAAAAGTTACAGGCCACCAGTAATTAAAGAAAAGTCATCTTTTCGATGGCGAGCATGATTTTGGACCACTGGAACATCGATTCCAAAACTCCAGTGAGCCCCGAAATGGATCGCGTCGGTAAACAAACGTTTATATATGCGGTCCTGGGTAGATACCATAATTATTTATCGATTTGAATTGTTTATATGTATGTGGACTTGAGAATAAAAAGAACAAAATATGCTTTGGTTTTGTGTTAGTTCGGCGTTTGTTTGTACAAGAAATGGATTTGAGAATACCCTCAGAATATTCAATATATATTTTATTAACATTTTTGTTTTAAAGAAAAATATTGCTATTTTTAATATTGCTAAAATTTGTAAAATATATATATATATATATATACGAGGGCAGTTCGTAAAATTCTTAGCCTAGCAGAAAAAGCGCGGTATAAACAGAAAAAAGGTTAGTGTTTTGGAATCTTCCATCTCTGTTATGAACACATGTTCAATTTTGTTTTAATCTGACAACACCTTCATATAGAAACAGGTATTCAAAAAAGATGCATCCGCAATTTTTTACAAAGGAAAAATTAGAAATGCGTGCTTTCATTGTAAAATAATTGCGGATGCGTCTTTTTGAACACCTGTTTCTTTATGAAGGAGTTGCCAGATTGAAATAAAATTTAAAATGTGTTTGTTCAAAATACTTTGAACAGAATTTTGTATCACGGAAGATTTGATCGTTGGAGTGTTTTAAGATAAGAGTCTAAAATCCCACACGCAACGTTGGGAAAACTCTCCACAGATAAAATTCTATTATTGGAACAAATAGTTTATTGACAAGTATTTTGTATTTGAAATTAGGCTAAGCAAGAGTTGTTTAAGTAGAACCTATGGATAAATATTTTAAAATAAAATCAGTGCCTAACAACCACTCACATAGATCAGTGCCTAACAACCACTCACATGTATCGCCGTGTCTCAATAATTTTGTGTACAGAGGAGTGACTTACAACCACTCAACAAGAACGGCGGCTGTCCGTGTCTTCTTATTTGTTATACAGACGAGCTACGGCTGTCTGTATATTTTAAATAGTGTTAATAATAGAGATGGATGTTTTCAAAACACTTTGTGCTAGGCTAAGAACTTTCCGAACTGCCCTCGTATATATGTATATCCTTTTTTAAGTCTTCAAAGAGCAATAGATTTGTAGTCAGTCATTGGTAGTTTTTTAGGTCAGTACGACCATTCTTTAATAAAGAATAAAGAAGTCGTTAAGCTCTACCAATACATTCTTATCAACTTGTTCATGTTATATGTTATTTATAACATAAAGAATATTAATTTAATTTTAAATAAATTTGTTAGGCTGGTTTTCGAGTTTTGGTACATTCTATTGTAGAATACTCTGACATGCTATAATTCCGTTTTAAATGAGTTTTCATTCATTTCTGGAATAGGGGGATCGAAAATACCTTGGCTTAACATATTAGAAAAAAATATTCCTCACATTTATATTAGTAATATTACCAAGGAGATCATATAACTAAAATGCAAGGATTTCGAGAAATCTTAACCGAATATTTTCAAATGTCTTGGAAATGGAAAATAGTGCCCCTCACTCCTTATTGTCATTAAATTTGTTATCTTTTTGGAATTCATTGAACAAATATTCTAGCATATAGTATACGTACTATACATACATATACCAAATTTTGATCATCATAATTAATATATAGAACTAAAAAATATAATCCAATTAAAAAAAAAAAAAACGAAAAATATCAAACAATATAAAAAAGTAAACAAATAAAAATAAATAATTTTTAAAATAGAATAGGGAAATTAATTAATTACAACTTATGGATAGGAGAATTATGTGGAGATGTGTATTTTGTTGTTCCTTGTCTTCATGGAGATTGACATGTATCCATGTATGTATGCATGTGTATGTATATTATGTTTTGTAGTGTTGTACATGTCATCGTATGCCTGTATATATGTATGTATGTTCATAGCGAAATAATAATTAAGTAAAAATAGAATAGAAGTAGGAAAAACGAGTATTACTTACGTTTTTTAAAGAAATGATTACAAAATATTATGAAAAAAGTAAATTTTCGCAAACGGACCTAATATCATGAACAAGTATCATATAACAATAATAATAATTATAACAATAGTTGTAAATTAACAATATTAGGAGAAGTAATAATCAAAAGAAGATAGAATAATTCATTATTATAAATATTGAAATTAAATAGCAATTGCCGCATTTTATCGAACTAAAACACATTTTCTCATTTCATTTCATCGTAATTTTAGTTGTATCAATCAATCAATCAAACTCTAATATTTTTGAAGTTTTTTGTTTTTGGTCATCAGATATTTTATAAAAAGCCTTATTTGTATGGTATATGTTGATGATGATATGGCAACACTACAAATCATACAAGTCATAAATAGCCGATCACTGATTATCGAATCGATTCGAAAATATTATCCAACAAATAAAACATAAAAACAAAAATAAATGTTTATAATTATGTTATAAATATGTATGTAGATATATATATTTATGTTGGATGCATATAATCAATGACAAACGAAATGCACTTGTTTCTTAATGATAAGAATAAATATTTATTAAAACGTGTGTGCGTGTGTGTTTCTATTTGGAAAAGAACACGCTTGCCAAAGTGGAAGTGTTCCTAGTGAGGGAAGGATATGCTAAACCAGTTTTTTTTTATTTTTATATTTGGGACATTTGTGTGTATGATTAAGGTATTAAAAAATATATTATAATATATATGGGCAATATTGCCAATTTCTTAATACTCCATTTTCAAAAAATCTGCTTTTTTGTTTCTGTGGCACATCAATGATTTTTGATACACATATAGAGAAAAATGTTCTGACTCCGAAACCATTCGCGATCAAATTTTTGGTTGATGCGCGCAAAAGTTATCGAGGTTTTAATTTTTGGGCATAGGAAAAAAACCTTAAAATTACGCCGTTTATTATATTGACCAAAAACGTTGATATATATCTTCCTCCGTAATATAAGAATATGAATATATTATAATAATCGCGATAAAGTTGCACATCTTAGCGAAATATGAGAAAAATAAAAAAATATAAGAGATTACATCAATATTTTCATTATATTAATGACATACACACACCTAAAAATTAATTTAAAAATATCTACATAATCTAAACACCATGATGAATCAAATGATATCAAAATCACAGAAGTCCGTGTAGCGATTTGTAAATCACAGCGACAACAAAACAAGATATTGAGAAAAATTTTTGTTTTTGGTTCGAAAAAATAATGTCATCATATTTATTTTTTTTTAATTTTATACAAGAAATTTCAGAAAAAAAGTTGGGGTTATTCTGCTATTTTACCCGAATTTCGCGAAAAATTGACATATATAAAAATAATCACTTTTTGTGTATAAGTATACGCCTTGCGGATTATATCAAGACCCTTCCGATAAGTCTTGGGGTTCTATAAATAGGAATAAATCTTAAAATAAAATAATATTATGAAATATACATTTTAAATTGCGTCTAAATCGCGTAATTCTCAAAATCATTTAATGCAGGAAGTACTGATGTTTATCTTCCAATCCATATATATTTTGGGAAATTTCATTTGACGGCTAAGATGTACTACATGTTGCATTGAAGTACCCAAAAACTCGTAAAGCGCGAATAATTTCCGAAAACTCCATATGCCATTAACGCGCATCCGATTTCGGTGTTGACCCTAAAAAAATACATCGATCTATACCGACTTCAATGTGGTCCATTACGAACCATGGATGTGCCAGCTCACACTATTTTTGAGATAAATTGGGTACATCTCTCTTTCGCAAATAAATCCGCGATCTTTTCAAAAACATTTTTTGTCAAATTTCGTGTTTTTGGAAGGCCAGTTCCCGCCGTTCTAGTAGATGGATTTTCACGAAGAAGATTTTATATCATCCGAAACGTAAAAAACCTTATTGATCGCGGGTACCCATATCATTCAGTTGACAGATCTAAAAATTTGGCCCGAAAAATAGGTTTTTTAGTATTTTGATCGCACAAAATGTTCACCATCGGATGAGTATTACTCTGAAGCTGTGCATACTACATATACAAAATACATATCAAATTACGCAGATTCGCGACTACAATAATCTTATAATCGATTTTTAGAAATTCCTGTTTGCGTATTAAAGCTAGAAGTAAAATAAAAAAACACTCAAAATCGAGCTACAAAATGTCAGCAACAATTAAAGGCAGATGCAGTAATTCCCGAGTTATAAAGGGGTGAACTCCGCTTAAGCTATATTAAAAAATTTACAATATTGCCCATATATATATAGAATCCATGTCAATATTTTTCTTAAGGTTTTTATCGAGTTTCTATAACATCTGTTAACCAAAACTACACACATTATCCTTAAAAATATTCTTTAAACTTTGTTTTTGCAAAATAGTCAGGCTGAATCCCAGTTTTTTGTTTTTATAAAAACAACTATTTATTAGTGGGGAAAGTGTGGCATTGTCAACCAAGGATTAAGGCAGGGAAGACTATAATTTCAGATCTCGCCACTGATCCTCATCAGTTCCCTTAGTTTTTTCTCGGAATAATCTCCTCAGAAGCTATTAATAGCTTCTTTACAAAAAACCTTTTATACCCAAATGTCTCTTGTAACAAAGCGAAGTATTAGCTGACCAACGAAATAAACTTCATGTGAATTTCGCTGATGCCTCACTTCGAGGTTAACAAGGCATTTGTAAACAAGCCAAAAGAAAAAAACAAAGACATAATACCCTGAACCACAGTTTGGTAAAGGGTATATTTAGTTCAACACCTCCTTCAAACACCTCCTCAGTCCCCGGATTTGAATGCTATAACATCATAACATCTCAAGCATGCCAGGTCACAAAAAAGGCTTTACAAAGGCTTTACTGTGAGGTTGCAACTGTTTTTTTTTTAACAATCATTATTCTTTATATTGAATTCACATATAAAGTAAATTTTATTGCATTAATTTTAGGTTGAGATGTTCACATATAAAAAATAATAACATTTAATTTATTGATTAACATGAATTTGTGGCATTTTTATTACAAAAAAAACAAGTGGATACTTTTGACAGTGACTCACTGTATATATTAAAAAAATCCACACTAATGATTTAATAGTAAATGTTCTTAAACAATTTTAAATATCCTTGAATATTATAAAAGGTGGTCAGTAAAAATACCAGTAATCGTTTGGGAAGTTTATACGTGGCGGGCTATGCCATGATAAATGTTTTGTAGGAAGATTTGACACCTAGCCGATTTGGTTAAAACCAAAGCCGATTTGGTTAAAACGTGACCAAATTCCCCAAACTATCGAGTAATGGTGTATGGGAAAGGTATAACAATATATATATATATATATATTTTTTTTTTTTGACAAATAATCTATATTTACAAAAACAAATAAATGTCGACATACACGAACAAATATTATAAAACATAAACATATTTCGGACGACTTCACAATATAATTTTGCATGAAAACATTATGTACCAATGCAATACAAGTAATAACAACATAACAAATAATTGTCTATTTTTACGAACATTTGTAAGTAAGACCTCAAAGCAATGATTCTAAAATGGCTTATCGACAGAATTAACGACAATAACCGATAATTGGAAAACGGAACTTAATTTGCTTTTATTTAACGAAATTGGTCGAAAAGTTAGCGAGCCTAATAACTCATCCAGTAGCAAAAAGCTACAAATGGAAACAAAGCTTTTTCAATTAAATTAACTTTGAATATTAATAGGAAAATCATTAGTCGTATCGAATATTTTACATTGAAGTCTCATATTTAACTGGTTTATACGCACCTACACCTACAGATAAACAGAACATTTAAATCAGCATCAGGCAAACCCCGCACGCGTTCTCTCGGCGAGAGTAAATATCTCCATACTCACACAGACATTCAATTGAAGCAACAGACCCTGAAGGAAACGTGGAGACGGTGGTGGTCATGTCAACACCTTTGTCTACAAGTATGGGGACATTGTCAACACTTTTTCTACGACGTTGTCAATTATATTAAATTTTATTTAATAAGAAGAAGCATTTTTACACTTACAGGGATTGCCTGTAAAAGAGAAGAAGCACATTATTCATCTCTTTTCTTCTATTTTCTTAGTTGCGTTGAGTTGTATTCTTTTCGCGGTTCCTATTTCGTGAATTAAGTAAAAGCTATTTTTATAATATTAAACGGCATGTACATGAGGATTTATTTGACATATATACAATGAAAATGACAATTAAAACCCACTGGTTTAACGAAATCCGGTACAATGTAAACGTACTCGTATATATTGTAAAAATGTTAATAGTTATATCTCAACTATTATTCAGTAATACAAGTATAAGCAAGGTTTATTCATAAGGTTAACAGGCAGGCGAATTCATGCCTTAGTCTTCTCTTGATGTCAATATTTTAATCGCGAAATACCAACCAGAACAGGATAACAATTCAAAATATCTATCAGATAAACGTAATGATAGTAGTGTGCACATATATTTTGATTCGAATAAAAATATTTGTTGTTTATTTATTCTTCAAATAATAAATTTGACAGTCAACGAAGACTACGAATTTGCCTCCCTGTTAACCTTATGAATAAACCTTGAGTATAAGTAATAGATATAAAAGACAAGTGAAAAATGACAATTTGTTATCAAAATAGAAATTGTAGACCGACTGTTGTGGTGAAAATATTTGTGATTTTTTTAACCTTTTGTGGAACATCCAAAATCTCTGTTGACTCACTACCCCCAATGTCTCTATTGACTCACTACTGACTTTCGAATGACACGTTCATATAAAGTGTCTATGGGGAAATACATGTAGTTGTCAACAGTCGCTCAATGACAATAGGTCGCTCACTATTGGCATTTCCTACAGGGGAAATTCATTGACTTTTGTCAATGTGGGAGAACGTAAAGTTATTACTCTCTGGCCGATGCTGATTTTAATTATCCACCTACTTTCCGCCTAACATTCAGATTCTATACGAAAAAAAAGAATTATTTGCGAAATTCTCATGGATAACATGACACCCTTTTAGAATGTTTGTTTGTATGTATGCATGTATATGTAGAGAGTATGTTTTTTGTTTTTTTTTTTTTGCTGTGATGTTGATTGCACTGCATTGTATTGTTGTGTTCTCTTATTTATAGGGAGGGTATATATATTCTTGTTCTTGTTGCTGTTTTTCAAAAGCTTTCGAAATATGTTCCGCACCTGTATCCCCAACGTAAATGCCACTGGATGCTCCGGCGGCTGACTGCCCATCAGCGGCATAGTCAAATGACGTCGACGACGTGGAAGCCTGTTCGGTAAATGATGCTTTGTTACCGCCGCTGGAAGAAGCAGCACCAGTCAAAGACTCATCGTTCGCCGAAGGATTTGTCTCGTAACGAATGTGATGGTTATTGGGACTACCTGAAAATGGTATTTTGGTAGAGCTGCTGCATGCACTGGTGGCAGGTGCTGTACTGGTGGCTCCATTGATCTGGGATAAATATCAATTCAAACAAACAAACAAATGGCCATGACAGTAATGAGTAATCTTCATTAGACATATGTACACTAGGGTGGATTTACACAAAAAATATTATACTAAAACAAAATACAATTGATTCAATAGGCTTTCAACAACATTCATTTTTTTCACTTTTTGCTGTCAACTGCAGGTATGCATTTGTATAAGTTTGGGTTTTTGCATTTTAATTTTCAATATATATATTGCATGTACATATGTGTTCGATTGCATACTCTCACACACAAGCCCACACAAACAGACATACATTGACATTAATTGAAGTGTACACAGAGAGAAATAAAAATAAGAAGAAAATAGAGAAACTGAAACGAACTGATTATGGAAACAAATTAACATCGCCTGAAGTAGTGATGCAGACAAAAAACAAAAAAAAAACATCGAAGGGGCATTTCTGTTTCGAGAGATCACAGCTGAATGTGAACCAAGGATGTAGCGGCAAATAATAGAAAATCAAACTATATATCGAAATAAAATAAAAACGAAAACCGAGAGCAGAATTCAATTTGGCAAATCAAGAGTAAATGGAAACGAAAAGAAGACGAAGTGCAGCAGCATTTTGAGTTTGAATTGAATGCTATTCTTGTAGTTTGATTTGATTTCATTTTTTGTTTGTTTTAATTTAGTTTAAGACAGCAAATAAATATATACATATATAAGTGTAAATTGCAGCAGAAACATACTCTGTGTCTGCAGCAAATTGTAAATAAAATTTTACACAAAAATATTTTGCACAGTGTGTCAATCAATCAGGCTAGGTAGGTAGGTAGTGGGCAGTAGTAGTTGTTGTAGTTTTGCATTGTTGTACTTACAGACATACAAAAGTAAAATAGTTAACGTATTTGGTTGTTGTTGTTTTAGTTGCTGTAATAGTTGTTGGTTGTGCTTAAACATAATCAATACATACATACGTACATACGAATACAAACAAAGTAGTAAACACATTAAACAAAATAAATAAATTATGGAACAAATTGAACAATAATTAGAATAGGAACTTAGAAGAACATTTTTACAAAACCATATTTTATATCTCCTTAAATTCAATAATTGTTTTTTTTTTTTTTTTTTTTGTAAAATTATAAAAACGTATTTATATCTATGAGAGAAATAAATAAATAACTCAAAAATTATCATATTCATGAGAAAATGCACAGTGAGAGATAGAGAGAGTGAGAGAAGGACAGAAAGAGAGAAATATAGACAGAGACAGGGGCTCACAAATTCATAATTTCAGATAGACAGATATAGAGTGGGTGTGATTGTGGCAGTGGGTGGTTCAATACAATTATTATATACATGTACAAGGACAAAAGAAGAGACCCCTTTTTTGCTCTTCTCTGGACTAAGACAGACCTATATATAAATATAATCATACAATTTGTATGTAGTATATGCAGAAGACATCGATTATTATTATTGTTTAATTTTCAAGTAAAAATATTTTTGTTTTGTTGTTCCGTATAATGGCTTGGCCGGTATTGGGTGAGCGTAAATATCGAAGCAATACTATTATAATTTTAAAACAGTGCCTATATGTAATTTCAGCTAATTTAACTCAAGACAAGTTCGGACACTAAGCCCTAACAACGTTAATTAAAATCCGACGGGGGGTACAAAAATATTCAACTTCCCCACTATGGTAAAATGTTGTGTACGGCCGTATTACCCAAATACGTCGAATCCACATCTTAAAGCAAATAATACAAACCGCAAAACAAAATTGAAAATTTATTAAATTAATCCACGTATTTTTAGTTTCCATTCGAAATTTCAAATTTCCAAACCTTTAAATATTACAATAAAAAAATTGTTTTCGAATTTTTAGCAATTTTTGAGAGCAAGAACACACACACACATTATTTCTTTCAAAAATGTGACTGACGTAAGAACGTTATCATATAATTACACGATTCCCCATAATTGAAAACTAACATTGTGTATATTGAACATTGAGGAGTAGTGAGTTTAACACAATAGCTCATCAACAACAATAGCTTCTATATTGTTTACAATTTTTGTTTTGGATGATTGCCAACAAAAATGCTATAGTTTGGGCATTTGCAGGGTATTCTGTTTAGACTTCAATTAGGGTAACTACAACATTTACTCATGTTGTGCTTGTGAAATAGGGGGGACGGACTTGCAGTGGCGAATTGGGAATTGACGTATAAAACTCGATATAGGTGATAGTTTATATTCATTCGATGTGAATACTATGTATTGCTTGCAATTATCTTGTGACTATGATTTTCTTTTACATTTTCACTACAAATACATACGTACATACACATATAACTTATATATAGTTAAACTTAACCGATCAATAGTAATAATATATAAATACATATGTGGTATATCAATATGTTGATAATTTTCATCTATATGTAATGTATAACATTTAATAAGTGAAGACTATCTTGATATTGTGGTGTTCTATGCTTCATTGTTAATGGTATCGAAAAGTACCTGAAGTGGATCAGTATGTGTGTATGAGGTTTTTTTACTTTGAATGCAGCATTAACGACATTTGTTAATGTGTGTGTTTGAGGTACGTTAATATAATTAGGATTATTATGTATGTAGGTTTATTTATAAATATTTTTTTTTGTAAGATAATTTGGTCATTACCACCAACAAAATATTTCCTTAAATATGCACATAAACAACAACACTTGTTGGACGGTTCGGCTTCAGCATTGCACAGCTTTCAATCAACATGGAGGAAAATAAAAACAAATAATTGTTATAAATTAATATTATCCTAGTTTCATTCTAAAAAAAGAAATATTTTCTATTTTATATCCAATTGAAACCGAAGCCAATGGAATATAATTTCATTTAATTACAAATGGGACCAAAACGAAAGTATGCATTCTGTAATATAAGATACGAATGACGATTACAAAACTTACTACTTTTCTTCCTCCTTTTATGAATACAATATCATTTATATAATATTTTCGAAAAACATTTGCAATATAATTAATTAGGCAGAATATCGGAATATCAGAATTGAATTGAATATTGATTGAAACGAAGCTACAACAGAACATGAATGTATGCGATAAGTTTTCATGTCTTATGCTAAACGCTTTACCTATGCACAGTGGGGACGAAATTTTAATTAAATAGTATACTGTCTGCGAGAGAGGTCGAGTCAATGGCTACAACGCTACTTATATATGATAAGAAAAATATGCGTATTTTATCAGCATTTAATTTAAAACATTGTGGAATAAAATATATGTTTTATGTTCTTATATTTATGTTCAAAAATGTAAAACTAATAAAACCTATATAAAACAATGTGACACATTTTTGAACTTGAAAATCTTGAACAAATCGGGACAACCAAAATTTAAAGTCTTAATTGAAATTGTCCTTATTCACCCCAATATAACCTATGTTGTATTAGTTTCGAGTAAAACGTTGTAATCCTTGTAAAATTAGTGTTGAGTGTTTTTTTGACCTTTTTGTTGATATTCCAGTAATGAGATTCTTTGAGCTTGAGGTCTTTTGTTAAATTAGTTTATTTATTCAAATATTTCCCAATATTTCGCAATTATCAAATTGCATCTTCAGGGGTGATCTATTCTTAAATAGATAATAATAATAGATTAAATAGATTTAAGAATAGATCACCCCTGAAGATGCAATTTGATAATTGCGAAATATCGGGAAATATTTGAATAAATAAACTAATTTAACAAAAGACCTCAAGCTCAAAGAATCTCATTACTGGAATATAACTTGTAAAATTAGTAAATTCTTACTAGTTCTGGAACGGACTAGTAAGAATTTATTAATTTTACAAGGATTGCAACGTTTTACTCGAAAACCGTTCCTGAACCCAACAGAACTGGTAAAACATTGAACCAAATTTAAGAGGACTCAAAACAAAATGACGTTCTCTTTCTAAACCTTTTTCTCGAAAAATTTGTCCGAATAAAAATAGTAAACAGGAATGCCAACTTCAGATTGGTTGTTATGTTGATTTTGAAGTATTGCCATCTAATTTTGGCATATTTACTAGATTTGCGTTCCCGAACTTTTCAAATTATTTTGTACTCTGAGAGCGATTTTGAAATATTTCTAGCTTTACTAGATAAGAACTACCTAAAAATAGACAGTTTGGAATGATAATGTTACCAAGGGGTTCAAAACACATAAAGGGTGATTTTTTGGCAACACTAGTTCGTGTTTTGTTGCACTGTCAAACATCTTCAATTTGGTCTATAATTTAATCATGAATCGCCTTACAAACGAACAACTCTTGCAAATTATCGAATTATGTGATTTGTCAAGAAAGCGCGCTTCTTACACTGTGATTACGCCTGACTATTTTGCAACAAGAAAAAGTTAGATTAATTTTTTACTCAGTAGGTACCTAAATAGGCAGAATCAGAGCAAAAGCGACCAAAATATGCCATTCATTGCACTTTATGGACTGATGGAAATTGGAAGACGGTCCCACAGAGAACGCTTAAGAATGGCTTATGGAGAGACGAGTTCTGTGAACATTTTATTTCACGTTCGGAACC
>NW_026878936.1:0-25514 GCF_032173495.1 Musca vetustissima
TGAAACTTTGGCCTGGCCAAACTTAACGCTTTTTTAATTGTTTTACATTAAAGTAGACACAGCTTCCACCAATATAATCAAATATTTGATAATATTCGTAACACTAAATTGGTTACCCTTTAGCTTTATTTAAATGCTTTCCTTTTCGGACTTTACACGCTTCAACACTTTAGTATAAAATTGCAAGAGGAAGAAAAAAAAATATTGCAACAAAATCCCTTTCAACACAAAAGTATAGAAACGAGACGTATAATTCGATATACATATTTATTTGTTTGGCATTTCAATGGACCCACCCGCAACTAAGCTGAACAAAAATCAATTTTAACAATATTTCCCTGGGAAGAAAAAAACTATTCAATATTTGTGTTCCCGTTTTGCAACAACAAACAATTGAATTGTTACAGTTTCCTACATTCCTTTAACGGAGGAAAAATGCAAAATACAAAAACAGTTGGAACCTCCAATAACAACAGTTGGTATCAGCAGCTATTCTAATGGCTTTGCCACTCAATAAAGTTAAAAATATAGTGGACAAGGTAAAAAGAAAAACGAATGAAAAATATTCCAAACCTCCACCACGTAAATAGAAAGGAATTTCAAGTAGTTTTTGAATTAAGAATCTGCAGGCAAATATAAAACAACAACAGCAGCAACGACTACGACGAGAGGGTACTTTGTGGTAACCTGGATGGGTTAGAAATAAAAGTTTCCTTGGTCTAGGCCATAATGATGGTGGTTCCGTGTCGGTCGTCGAGCGGATGTGGATGTTGATGATGATGGTGTTGTTGCAGCTGTTGTGAGATTTTCATGTCGATGTTGGCCCATGTTTGAATATAAGTTGAGCTCTGCTGTCATACTTCTTGATTTCAAAAGTTAGCAGGAAGTGTAGGAAAATGTAAAAGCCACATCGTCTCATTCACTCTGTGGTCCTTAGCACTTTCTCTCGGAATACAACAATGGCCAAAGTAAATTGATTGTGAAATGTGATGGTTCGGGTGGTGTGTGTGTGTGCGGAGGGTAAAGCAAGCATTGGGCATATAAAATAATAAATACATCATCATTCGATTTACTAAGCAACCGTGCAAGGAGCTAACAGATCCACCAACCGACCGACCCTCTAACAAACCAAACAGCTATTGAACAACTGAAACCAAACAAAAGAAGATTTTCTACACTTCTGGGGAGAAATATGGGCCATCGGATGAATGACTGAATAGATGCAAGGAAAACAAATACATACACAAATAACCAATCCTTGCTTTGCTTGGAAGTTAATAAAAATTGTTGACCATAGTGTTTTGTGCCACAAATACCAACACGAACGTACACACACAATTCGATATTCTCTTTTACCTAACAAACCCACCTCAAGTTTGTTGTAGTTGTTGCTTTTGCTACTGCTGTGAGTTATAATTCCTTCCTTTATATTTCCTGTTATTATTGTTGCCTGGTTTGAGTTGTGAGTGTTGAAAACCTTTTGGGGCAATTAAAATTGTAAACTTATCATCCGGGTACTTAATGATTTCATTTGACCATTTCAATAGTAATTTGTGTTTGCCACTTGTTGTTTGAATAATTTTCTATAAGATTATAAACATTTTAAACTTAGCTTGCAAGCAAGGGTCTTCAATAACAAGATTTTTGGTATTGGAGAACTTCTTGTGGGGATAAAAGCCTTTGGCGAGTACATTAGGAACCCAGAACGATAAATTCGCCATTAGTAAAGTTTTTATAGCCTCCACTATATAACGTTTGTTTTCCCGTTTGTAGTAATCATTTCGGACCCTACAAAGACTCAATCAGCCTAAAATTCTATGACGATCTATGACATAACGGTTTTGAGGCAGCGTGTTTTTCGACTGAAATCGCTGTTATGTGGCCCATTGAGTTCTTATTTTGTAAGAGATCTTTACACTAAAAATTATCAATATATGACAACATTTTCGAGTAGCCTCCATATAAAAGTACCCCTAAAATTTCCATAGTTTTTTCAACCAAAATGGTTGTAATTTGGCATTTGGAATTCTCATTTACTATGAAATCTCACTACTAAACATGATGAATGTGGCTCCACTTTTTGGAGTAGCCCTCATATAACGATAATCCTATAATATGTGGATTTTAAGGATTTGGCTTCTAATTGAGTACCAAATCTTCCTGCCTAAAAGTATCGATCCAATTTTTGTGGGTATCCCCTATAAAACGGTACTTCCAAAATTTTGGTATTTTGGAGTTTTGATCTCAGTTTTCTGCCGAATTCGCTGCAATTTGTTATTTATATTCGTACTAAAAATTATTAATATAAACCTTTTTATACCCTACACAACTATGTTGTCAGGGTATTATAGCTTTGTGTGGCCTCAAGAGTTTGAAACGCCGCGAAATATTGGTGTCTAGATCGGCTCAGCGAGTCGGGATATGACGATCAGTATACTAAAAGCTAGACACACCTTTTATTATACCGATTGTTATATCCCGACTAGCTGACCAGATCTAGACACTAATATTTTGCGGCATTACAAACTGTGTATCTGTCTGTCCATGGACCAATTGCCACGAAATTTTGCACGTAGAACGTTTTCTAGCCAAATTGTTTTTGGTAATTATCGGTTAATATTTCAGATAATAAATGTACCAAATTGTAATTTTTATCTGCTTTTTCTGGTGGCTCTGGAGGCACAGTTATGATCGAACATCACGAAATTATAGACAGAGAAAGGAGTCTGAACATGGAATAAGCATGACTGCTTTGGTGAAGTTCGGTCAATATTCAGGGGGTCAGATGGATCCAGATTTTTGCGTGAAAAAATATAAAATATTCTACTTCTCCTGAAGGACATAAACAATAAGTTGGTATTATATTATTAGAGTGGTTGACCTTCAAACTAGAAGGCGGTTTTGTTGGGATGATTAGGTCACAGTTTTGAATCTTAATCTTCGATGGCGTATATCTTTATATTGGAAGCAGTATTTTTAGGTAATATTATCGAACTTTTATGATATATCTCATATAATATGTATGTCATATTTTGGACAAACTTTGTTAAATTTTCCAATTTGGACGGAATTCTCCCACCATAATTATCTTTAAGGGATGTCACCAATGAAAAATATATTTTCTCCACAAAATTTTACTATAGGTCACCGAGCAACAGATTTCTCTAGCTATAACATATAGCGATAAATTTTGAGAGTCAAAGTCTAAACTAAATTAATCATTTTAGGTTTATGATGTCAAAGAAAAACATATTCTTCATAAAATTTCACTATAGGTCTCCGAACAAAAGATATCGATAACAACAATATTTGTCGCTGAAATATAATCAACAATTGTAGGTTTAGAAGATTTACTTGTTTTGGGGCGAATTTGTAGCATTTTCCAATTTGTCCCGAATTATGGGTGAAAATTTATCACCGATGGAAGATACATTCTCCACAAAATTTCACTATAGTTCACCAAACAAAAGATTTTTCTAGCTATAACATATAGTGATACTTTCTAAATTTGGTAAACATACAAACATAATTTTCTGGATTTGGCAGAATTCTAAAACAATACCTTATTTTAGTCTAAGATGTTAAAAAAATATATTCTTTATATGATTATTTATACTCTTTCGAGTCGAGCTTGATGATCTAAATTTTGCAATGAAAAGAAAAGCCAGGAGAAGAACGTACGTACCCACCATTATGCGACGCGTTTCGCCGTTGGTTAAGCGGCTCATCAGGCATATTGGGCTATGTGGCTTTACAAAGGTCGTACGTTGATAACTTGTATTTATTCCGCCCTGATGCGAAACTTGCATATGCGAATTAAATTCAAATTTGTCAAAGTTCGACATTTGTCTTTCATTCTAGGAACAGTCCTTTTCAAAGCAGATTTTTGTTGTAGCGATGGATAATTAATCCACACACCTACAATTGCTTCCATGGTATACACATGTTTTTGCGCAACCGTTTTTGGAAGTGTGTTGATGGCTCAGAACGTTGAGTGGTCTTGGCAACATTTGTGTTGCTCCGAGGACCTAGGTTCGAGCCCTAGCCGTGCTCGGCTGAAATTAATTTTTGTTATTTGAATTTTTGTGATCATTTTGAAAGTGATTTTAAGTGATTATTTATACTCTTTCGAGTCGAGCTTGATGATCTAAATTTTGCAATGAAAAGAAAAGCCAGGAGAAGAACCTACGTACCCACCATTATGCGACGCGTTTCGCCGTTGGTTAAGCGGCTCATCAGGCATATTGGGATATGTGGCTTTACAAAGGTCGTACGTTGATAACTTGTATTTATTCCGCCCTGATGCGAAACTTGCATATGCGAATTAAATTCAAATTTGTCAAAGTTCGACATTTGTCTTTCATTCTAGGAACAGTCCTTTTCAAAGCAGATTTTTGTTGTAGCGATGGATAATTAATCCACACACCTACAATTGCTTCCATGGTATACATATGTTTTTGCGCAACCGTTTTGGAAGTGTGTTGATGGCTCAGAACGTTGAGTGGTCTTGGCAACATTTGTGTTGCTCCGAGGACCTAGGTTCGAGCCCTAGCCGTGCTCGGCTGAAATTAATTTTTGTTATTTGAATTTTGTGATCATTTTGAAAGAGTATAAATAATCACTTCCAAAAACGGTTGCGCAAAAACATGTGTATACCATGGAAGCAATTGTAGGTGTGTGGATTAATTATCCATCGCTACAACAAAAATCTGCTTTGAAAAGGGCTGTTCCTAGAATGAAAGACAAATGTCGAACTTTGACAAATTTGAATTTAATTCGCATATGCAAGTTTCGCATCAGGGCGGAATAAATACAAGTTATCAACGTACGACCTTTGTAAAGCCACATAGCCCAATATGCCTGATGAGCCGCTTAACCAACGGCGAAACGCGTCGCATAATGGTGGGTACGTAGGTTCTTCTCCTGGCTTTTCTTTTCATTGCAAAATTTAGATCATCAAGCTCGACTCGAAAGAGTATAAATAATCACTTAAAATCACTTTCAAAATGATCACAAAAATTCAAATAACAAAAATTATATTCTTTATAAAATTTCATTATAGGTCATTGAACAAAATTTATCGATAACACCGAATAAATGAAATCGCTAGCTATAACATATAGCCTTGAATTTTAAGTGTAAATTGTGTGTACATAACAATTGGTCATATTCCCGTACTGCAAGAATCTACTAGTTTGATAATCGATATCATAAAGGAAAATTTGTTATCGTAGTAAAAAGTATTAGATTCTTGCAGTACGGGAACATACCAAATATTAGTTATTTTTTGGTCATTTAGTATTTGTTTGTAACAGGGAAAAGAAAACGAGATATACACATGGTTCCTTTTGAGAATATGCATAGAATCGCTTTCTGAGTCGATTTACGCATGTCCGTCTGTCCGTCCATCTATTTTTGTGAACAAAGTACTGGTCGCATTTATGATCCGATTTGGATGAAATTAGGTATATGTCTCTTATTTGGCCCAAGGACGAACTCTATTGAAATTGGGAAAAATCGGTTAAGATTTAGATATAGCACCCATATATAACTTCGTCCGATTTAAGGTAAATGGTGCACCAAAGTCCCTATATATCTTTCGATGTGCACGAAATTTGGCACAGCGTAATGAATAAGGTCGAGAATGATATGTGTTAAGTTTCGTGAAAATCGGTTAAGATTTAAATATAGCTCCCATATATATTTTCGTCCGATTTGAGGTAAATGGTGTACCAAGTCCCTTTAATAGCTTTCGGCTTGCACGAAATTTGACACAGCGTAATGAATTAGGTCTAAAATGATGTGTGTTAAGTTTCCTGAAATCGGTTCAAATTTAGTTATAGCTTCTATGTCTGGCCAAATGGAAAATTTAGTATCAGTTGCAGAATGACATGTTTATGTCAATGATGTCAATGAAAAATATATTCTTCATAAATGGTCTGTTTACGTACTGCAAGAATCTACTAAATTTTACTATTTTCTTCGATATCATAAAGGAAAATCTGTTATCGTAGTAAAAAGTAATAGATTCTTGCAGTACGGGAACAGACCAAAAATTTCACTATAGGTCTACGAACAAAATTTATCGATAACAATAATATTTACTATAGGTCACCGAACAAAAGAAATCGCTAGCTATAACATATTGCCTTGCATTTTAAGTGTCATTTTTGTGTACATAACAATATTTGTTATTTTTTATGTCAATGAAAAATATATTCTTCATAAAATTTCACTATAAACAAAATTTACAGATAACAATAATATTTACTATAGGTCACCGAACAAAAGAAACGCCTTGCATATTAAGTGCCAATTTTGTGTACATAACAATAATGGTTATTTTTGGGTAATTTGGCATTTTTTATATACGGCCAAATTCTGACACAATATGTCATTTTATGGTAATGATGTCAGTGAAAAATGTGTCATAGGTCTCCAAATGTCACTATAGGTCTCCGAACAAAATATATCGATTACTATAATATTTATTTATGAAACATTATTGACAATTTGGATATGTATAACAATCCGATCCATCATATCATAAATATCGTACCGAGGTATAAAAACTCGTTGATTACCTCAAAGCGGTAGTTTTCAAACTCCACAGTTTATCTAAAGCAACATTTACACGATTGAAGGCATTTTGAAGTTTTATCAAAATTTTGAAAAAGTATTTTGAAGTCCAATTTACACGTTTCAAAAATTTGATCAAAATATTCTTTCAATATATTTCAAAATATTTTGATCAAAATGTTTTGAAGCTAATTTACACTATTGGTAATTTTTTATATTGAAAATATTGACTTGAGCAACTGTTTTTATTTTGAGCATTTTTTAATATTGGAGGAAGAAGTAGCTGATAACAATGGAAAAAAGAAGAAAACAAAAGGCAATATTGGGTTCGGCCATTTCTTTTGGAAGGTGATGGTGTGTATGTTTCTTCTAGGGAGCGATTAAAACGGAATGATCCCCAACTATACAAAAGCTTTGCACGAATGTCACCTGACGATTTTGATGTTCTGCTTGAACTAGTCACCCCATTAATAGAAAATGCTAATACTAATATTAGGAAATCTATATGCCCGGAGAACGCCTGACAATAACATTGAGATTTTTAGCGACTTCGGACAGCTATGCAAGTCTGATGTTCTCTTACCATCTCATATTAATTTATTAATTATAGTTTAATTTGTATTTGATTTAATTCCATTGTCACTTGCCGCAACAAAAATGTGTAAATAAAAACATATCATATGTATTGATCAAAAGAATGAACATTCTATCAAAATATTTCTAGTCATCAATATTGCCAGATGCGATTTTGATGCCTATTTACACGGCATCAATGAAATCTTCAAAAGTTTTGTTCAATAAATTTTAAAGAAATTTAGTAGTTTACACGAGTGTGAAGCATTTTGAAGACAAATTGAAGAAACCTTCAATCGTGTAAATGAAGCTTAAGCCTTCTGGACGTCTGGCTCGTTGAAAACATCTGCTTGGTTTTCTCGCCATTTACTGCCAGACCCACTTTGCAGACTCATTCTCAATTTGTTCAAAGGTGGCGGTTACTGCTCGCAATGTTCAACTCATTATATCGATGTCATCGGCGAGTAACATCTGTTGTTTGGTGTACAGAGTGCCATCCTTGTTCAACTTTGCCTCTCGTATGACCTTTTCCAGCAGGATATTTTTAATATCACACGACAAACTGTCACCTTGTCAGAATCCTCGTTCGGCATTGAAGGGCTCTGAGAGGTCCTTTCCGACTTTAAGTGCTGACCTTGAGCCAGTTATAGTTCTCTTGCTTAGTCTTCTTAATTTTGTAGAAAAGCCGAATGCAGATTTGAGCGGATAGGGTTGTCGAATGTGGCTTTATTGTCGACAAATATGTGGAATCATGGCATAAATAAACAAGGTAGTCTCATGCAGTCATATGTTTCCAATTTTTTTTATAAATTTGCCTCTGACATTTCCCTCGAAATATACGCATATCATGTGTTCAGTGAAAAAATTGCTTATATTTATAAATATTTTTAAGTTCCCTGCCTCTAAAACTTTTAAATATAAGTTATAACAGCCATGGTTAAATGTTGAAAGCAAGGTTCAGCTTTTTAATATATACATATAGGGGAGACTGGGGCACCTTCGGTTTCTAGCTAATAAGCTTATTTAGATACATGGGTTTTTGTATTTTTATATATTTTTATAGATGTTTCTGTAATATTTCAATTCCATTTCGTAAGTATTTCGTGTATAAAACTTTTTAAATTTTTAAGACAATATTATTAGAAAGTGGTTAACTACGATGTGTATTATTATAAAAATATTTAAAAATATAATGTTTTTACTAAACTGATCGAAAAAAATGAAAAAAACTATAAAAAGTACATTCGGGGTACATTCGGCATTTTAAAGTGGGGCACATTCGGCCATATACAGATTGTGCAATATTATTTCCTTAAAATGTTTTTGAGTTTGTCTTTAAAACTAATCCTTTAATATGGCCTGAAATTGCATATATAAGATCAAACGTGCTTGTATTGACGAAAATGTGATAGAAAACCCCTATTTCGGATGGTGTGTGCGACCTTGAGATGTAAACGTCCGCCGCTAGAAAATAAAGTCCTATAATTCAAACATTGTGTGGCGTATTAAAACCAAATAGAGCCTTTAGAGGATCAGAATTTCAACCAGACTGATAGCGATGACAATTACCCGGCTATGACTATGGTGCCGAATGTGCCCCATCAAATGCCGAAGCTACCCCGGGTTGGGGCACATTCGGCGAATTTGACTTTTTTTACAAAACTGTAACATTTTTTAACTAATACTATTTTTTTACATCTTTTTGGTACTATTTTTTATAATTAAGTGTCCGAGGACAATAATCAGCCATAAAGTAGTTATATATGTTTTCAGTCGTTCACACATCACGCTGAATAGCACTTTATATGGGATTGGAAGGAGACGAATTCCTCTATAGTTGGCACATATCGTCTTATCTCTTTCTTTGTGCACGGGATACAGTATGCTGAGGTTCCGTAATACCGTAATTTCTAATTGGATCTGGGGTATCTTCTTCACCGCCACTATTTGATACCAGAAGCTTCTCAAAAGGCTGCACGCTGTCTGTATCTGCCACAAGGTTTGCTTCTTCATCTCTACAGGAGGATGTGCCTGCACCAGAGACTTCAGTTTGGTGTTTTACTGATTAGTAAAATTTTCGGACTTCATTCTGACTCCTGTAAATCGCGATATGCTCACCTTTCTTTTTGTCTTTCTTCTCTTCCCTTCTCTTCATTTTTATACCCTCCAACATAGTATGGAGGGTATATTAATTTTGTCATTCCATTTGTAACTCATCGAAATATTCATTTCCGACCCTATAAATTATATATATATTCTTGATCAGGGTAAAATTCTAAGACGATCTAGCCATGTCCGTCCGTCCGTCTGTTGTAATCACGCTATCTTCTGATGGAATTGAGATATGGTGCTGAAATTTTGCATATGTTTGTCTTTTGTCTGCAGGCAGGTCAACTTCGAAGATGGGATATATCGGTCCACGTTTAGGCATAGCTCCCATATAACAGTACACCCCAATTTTCGGTACTTTGGGCTTCTTGAGTGCGTTTTTCAACCGAATACGCTAAAATTTTGTACATTGAGTTCTTATTAGGTACTTAATGTCTCCACAAAAATTATAAATATAGGTCCAATTTTTCGGGTAGCCCACACATAACGGTACCTCATAATTTTCAGTATTTTAGGGGTTTTGATCGTATTTTTCTTATTAGGTACCAAATCTCTCCACAAAAAATTATAAATATAGGTCCATTTTTTCGGATAGCACCCATATAAAGGTACCCCCAATTTTCGGTATTTTGAGGTTCTTGAGCGAATTTTTCTACCGAATGCGTTGGAATTTGGTATTTTGTTGTCGTATATAGTAACAAAACTCCCTACCAAAAATGTTTAATATTCGCCCCCTTTTTGGGGTCGAAAAAACTAGAACATAAGGTTCGATAATTAACCTTACTTATATTCATATATATGAACTGTAACCCGCATTTAGGCCCAGCCCATGCGTGGGAGGTAGCAGAAGGAGTGGACCGATATTCCCCATGTTTGAACTTGAAGTAATATTGGATGAAATAATAAGATGGGCAACGTTAAGATTAAATCAATTTTTTTTCAAAAAAATTTGGTCCAAAGATACATGACCATAAGACCATAATCGGTTTGTACAAATGTTGGTATAGGTATTCTTTTTGGTATGTTCCCTATATTTTTATTTCAAGTACCTGTCAGCATATCTATGGTGGAGGGTATCCAAAGTTCGGCCCGGCCGAACTTAAAGCTTTTACACTTGTTTTTTTTTTTTTAAATATGTGTCTTCTCTTTCCTTTTCTCCCGATAATTCTCCCTCGCATTGCGTGTTGTTACTATCTGCAGTGTTGCCCTATACGCTGCGTTTTTCACCTCAATAGCCTGCCTGTTATGTTTGCAGCTTTTGGACGTCGAGTTTCTATTTTGTGTTAGATCGCACCTTTCTTGCTACATTAAGAGGAGTGCGAGACTTGGCTGCTACAAGGTAATGTTCCGAATCGCTATTCGCTTCTCGGATCGATCGGTGTCCTCGTGTATACCGAGATGCTTGAATCTGACGCCACTAACCATCGATTTTTGCATTAAAATTTCCTAGCAGAATTTTAATGTCATGGTCGTGGCAGCGGTCATATGCTGGCATTCCCAAAATATGTCTACGGTATTTTTCTTCTTCGGGAACATGGGCTGCAATAAGACTGATGTAGAAGATCTTCGCTTTTATACGGATACTAGCAATTCGCTCATCTATTGGAGTGGATCTGGAGACGAGAACTTTTATTCTCCTGTTAACTATAAATCCGCTGGCAAATATTGTCGGTCACTCTAAAAAATAAAATATTTTTAATATCAATTTACAAATAAAATTCAAAAATTATGAGGTAGTAGTTGTAGACTTTGGCACGTGATGGCGTACAACTTTTCAGCATTTTTTCCATCTCCTGTTGCACATCTTACTTTGAAAATGAAATAACTTTTATAAAATTCAAAATCATAAATTTTCTTCGGTACTTGACTTGGTGACCTTGTTCTTCTTTTTGGGTATGCAGATATAAAGTAAATCCACATTTATTTGTGCAAAAATACCAGACACATTTAAATGCCAAGAAGAATAAATATAAAATATATCTATACAAAATAAAAAAGGAAAAAAAAAATCATAACTTCAGATGCTTAAGTATGCGGATTCAAGAATTCCAAAGGCAAAGGAGACCAGAACCAAAGAATATAAATCCTAAAAAAGGTGGGCAAAAAGCAAAGTTGATAAATTGAAAGGCAAAAACGAGAGACGCACGCCAACAACATAAATAACTAACAACAATAGAAATTAGCCAAGGCAAAACAAGAAGAAGAATAAGAGCATGAAAACTTGACGAAAATACTAATAACAATAAATGCCTTTTCACTTAAATATTCGAATTCCCAACAATCAGATGAAAAATCAGACCAAAACGCATAAACCGCTCCCACAGGATAAACCTCAAGCCTCGGCGAACATTTTACGGTTTCACAGGGGCCTTCTCCATTATGCGCTTTATGCGAAACATAAAGGAAGCCTCAACGCCACAAATCCACACAGCAGAACATTAGACATGAAAGCTATAAAAGAATGAAATGATTTATTAAAGCTTTTGATTAACTTTTTTCGTTCAGCTTCTTTTACTTTTTTTTTGCTTTACAAATCAATAACCCAACGATGAATAATGCACACATACACGCACATAAAATAAACAAACAAAGAACAACAACAAATAAATCATTTCTTTCTTGTTACGAAGGACGTACAAATTTGGGTTGTAATGTTATGACCCCTCCATCACCACCACCCTTACCTCGCTACAATTCAAATTACTTTATTAAATATTCTGTGCGAATAAAATGTTAATCAGCAGACAATGTTGTGACTGACTACTAACCCACAACAGACCCAACATTTTGGGGATAATTTCCATTGATTGCTAAAGTTCGATATATATTTTAGGATTCTTTCATCTCTGTTTAGTATCAAAGAACAAAATACAAAAAATTAAAAGAAAACATATGTATAATTGTTCAAGCGTATGATAAAATGTTTCTCTTAAATAATGTAGTATACTTTTAGGTAATTTCGTAGTAAAGTATTCTTTTAGGAGTTGAATTTAATGTTATGAACTACTAAGGGGCTGTGTAATGGAATTTTTTGCACTAAATAAAATATAAATACAAAAGTTGTGTTGTTTCCGAACATAAACGTTATTGGACTTTATACGTCAAAACGTTATTGGACTTTATACTAAACTTACAACCAATTCGGTTTATAAAAAGGTGGCAAGAACTAAAATTTTAGAGCCTATAAATATGATACATTACACTACAAAACAACAAAAAAACAAGTGAAAAAGCATTAAGTTCGGCCGGGCCGAACTTTGGATACCCTCCACCATAAATATACTGCCAGGTACTTGAAATGAAAATATAGGGAAAATACAAAAAGTGGACCTATATCGACATTTCTACAAATCGATTATGTAAACCATAATGTAAAATATAAACCTAATTTCAGAAATTTTTAATGGTTAATATACCATCAGCTTTATGGCTAAGGAGGGTGTTTACACTTTAACACAGTTAAATGGTTCTAGACCCCATGTTTCTTTGGACCAAATTTGTTTCAGAAAATATTATTTCTTCCAAACTTAGTTCAAGTTCGAAGATGGGGAATATCGGTTCACTTCTTCTGGTACCTCCCACACAGGAGCTAGGCCTAAATGCGGGTTATAGTTCATATATAGTTCATTATCGAACCTTACGTTCTATTTTTTAATGTCGATATCCTCCGCAGGAGAAATGATTACAACAGAGCATTAGAACCAAACCCAAAACGCGGAACAAATCAGATAACTATCTTAATATAAACCAGTAAGGAAAGTAGTAAAGTCGGACGGGGCCGACTATATGATACCCTTCACCACTTTGAGTATATTCAACAGATGAATCCTAACAGACGTCGCATTTTTAAAGGACCAGTAAAATGAAATTGGAACCATAAACAGGTCATTCTGCAACCGATACTACATTGTTCATTTGGTCAGATCTTCAGGATTCAGGAAACTTAACACACATCATTCAAGACCTAATTTGTTACGCTGTGCCAAATTTCGTGCTTAAATCGACTCAAACGGAACCATGTGTCTGTCTCGTTTCCTTTTGCCTCTTACAAACATATGCACAAAGACATAATACCCTGGGGGTTACCAGAAAACCTGGGGGTTACCAGAAAAAATTGACCAATATTTATAATTTATAGTGAAGTGATGTACTACCTAATAAGAACTCGACGTACTAAATTACAGTCAATTTGGTCGAAAAATACGATCAGAACCCCCAAAATACCAAAAATTTGGGTGTACCGTTATATGGCGACTACCAGAAAAACTGGACCTATATTTATAGTTTTTAGTGGAGTAATTTGGTACCCAATAAGAACCCAATGTACAACATTTCAAAGAACTCAGTACGAGCCCAAGAACCCGAAAATGCCGAAAATTGGGGGTACCCTTATATGGGGGCTATCCAAAAAATGGACCTTTATTTATAATTTTTGGTAGAGAGATTTGATACCCAATAAGAACACAAAGTACTAAATTTCAGCGAATTCGATCGAAAAATGCGATCAAAACCCCCAAAATACCGAAAATTGGGGGTAATCTTATATGGGGGCTATCCGAAAAAATTGACCTTTATTTATAATTTTTGGTAGAGAGATTTGCTACCCAATAAGAACTCAAAGTACCAAATTTCAGCGAATTCAGTTAAAAAACGCGCTCAATAACCTCAAAATACCGAAATATTGGGGGTACCCTTATATGGGAGCTATGCCTAAACATGGACCGATTTTCTCCAATTTCAATAGGGTTCGTCCTTGGGCCAATTAAGTGACCTGTGCCAAATTTCATCCAAATCGGATCATAAATGCGACTTGTACTTTGTTAACAAAAATACATGGACAGACGGACAGACGGACGGACAGACAGACGGACGGACAGACGGACGGACATGCATAAATCGACTGAGAAAGTGATTCTATGCATATTCTCAAAAGGAACCATGGGTCTATCTCGATTATTTTTGCCTGTTACAAACATATGCACAAAGACATAATACCCTGTACCACAGTGTGGTGGAGGGTATAAAAAGGCGGTTATATGGGGACTACCCCAAAAAGGGGGCGAATATTAATAATTTTTGGTGGGGAGATTTCTTACCACATACGACTACAAAATACCAAATTGCAGCGAATTTGGTAGAAAAACGCGCTCAAGAACCCCAAAATACCGATAATGGAGATACCCTTATATGGGGGCTATCCGAAAAAATGGACCTATATTTATAATTTTTAGTGGAGAAATTTGCTACCCAATAAGAACTCAAAGTACTAAATTACAGCCAATTCGATGAAAAAATGCGACCAAAACCCCCAAAATACGGAAATTTGGGGGTACCGTTATATGAAAAAGTGGACCGATATTTATAATTTTTAGTTTAGATATTTGGGACCAAATAAGAACCCAATGTTCCAAATTTCAGAGAATTCGGTTAGTATTTTTTGTGGAGAGATTTGGTACCTATTAGGAACTCAAAATACTAAATTACAGCCAAGTCGGTGGAAAAAAATACGATAAAAACCCCCAAAATACTGAAAATTAGGAGGTACCGTTATATGTTGGCTACCAGAAAAAGTGAACCTATATTTATAATTTTTTGTGGAGACATTTAGTACCTAATAAGAACTCAATGTACCAAATTTCAGCGTATTCGGTTGAAAAACGCACTCAAGAACCCCAAAATACCGAAAATTGGGAGGTACTGTTATATGGGAGCTATGCCTAAACGTGGACCGATATCCCATCATCGAACCTGCAGGCAAAAGACAAAAGTATGCAAAATTTCAGCACCCTATCTCAATTCCTTCAGAAGATAGCGTGATTACAACAGACGCATGGACAGACTGACGGACGGACATGGCTAGATCGTCTTAGAATTTTACCCTGATCAAGAATATATATACTTTATATGGTCGGAAATGAATATTTCGATGAATTACAAACGGAATGACAAAATTAATATACCCTCCATACTATGGTGGAGGGTATAAAAATATTTTTATGATTTTTTTCGAATAATATTTACAATGATAAATTTCAATGATTATTTTCTTTTTCATTGTTTCTGATATCTAATTTTTCTTAACATTTTTTTAAACTAATTTATAAGACAAAACTTCAACTTTATTAAGGTCTAGATATATCTTTATATAAAAATCACAATTATGAATTGCTAAACTAAAGATTTTGTTCCTTGCAAAGCAGAGAGGAGTTAGGTAATCTCTCTTTTGGGTCCCTATAAAATTTGAAAGTGGAAAAGGATGGTGTGGGTTAGAGATGGACCTTATAACATCTGAAGGTTCCAATATAGCTAATTTAGAGCATTGTTATCGTTGTTTTTATTCTCACATTCAGTCAAATGGGATTTTTGTTTGATTGTTATTATGACTGATTTGGTCCTGTTTTTTACGATAGTATCAATAGTATTATATAATATCAAGGGAGTCTATAATAAAATAATTCTGTACAAAATTATGTCGAAGGAGAAAGACAAGAACTCCCCCAAAACTGACTAGCTAGCAAATTAAAGGCTTCCATCGTCTCTTTTCTTTCCGGCATTCTGGACCTATTAATAGTCCTGATAAGTATCCCTCAAGAGTAGCCAGCAGTTCTTAAACGAAATTACTACAATTATTGGGAGAAGTGAAAAGGTACATTACAACCATGGGTTTATCTCTTTTCTTTTTGCCTGCTACAAACATATATACAAAGACATAAAACCCTGTATCACAGTGTGGTGAAGAGTATAAAAAGCGTTAGTTCGGCCGAGCCGAACTTGGGTACCCATGGGTATATTAACAGTTACTTGACTTGGAAGGGAAGGGACTACTGGAAACTAAAAATACTATATTGCAACGACTGATAAATTGCCTAAAGTTTACTCCATATGGGATTGATATTTAATTGCAATGAAATTCTCACTGCACAAGGGACTATATTCAATATAAAAGAATGTTGTAAACCACTATGCACATGAAATATACATTTCAGCAACTTTTTAAGGGGAGCAGAATATCCACCATTCCAAATGAGTTAATTATTTTAATATTTATAATTTTTGGCGTGAAGCTTTGGCAAAAAAATTCTCAACCAGTATTTTATGAATTGCATTCATAAAATGCAGATATGCGGAAATTTCGGAACACTATTCATATAATATGTACGAATACGATTTTTTTTGTGTATAAGTTGTACGGATTGTCCGTTTTTTTACAGACAAATAAGTTAGTAGTATTTTTGGTGTGCTATTCGATTTTCGATTAAATGGATCAAGAAACTGTATTAAATAACAAATTTAAATTAAGGGAACGCCACCCATTCTCGATTTTAATTTTTCAAGATTTTCAATGGGCTGGTAAATCAATACCAATGCTTGTTAAGGTTTGTAACTTTGCACATATATAATTGAAGATTTAAAAGAGAAGAAAAATTATTTACAAGAAATTTTTGTTATTGTTTTGTTGTTGTTTTTTGTAATTAAAGAAAAGTCCTTATTTTTGATGGCAGGCATGATAACGCATGATAACACTGCAACATCGTAATCCGAAAATTCCAACGGTGTCTGGCTCTCGTATGAACTAGGATTATTGATTTCGCTCTAAAATTAACAAAATGGCGGACCTTTGAAAATTTTTTTTGGAAAATCGCCGATTTTAATAAAAATAAGGAAGATATTCACCGATTGGCTTTATCCTAGTTCATACGATAGCTATACACTCACAGAGAAACGTGTAAAAATTTGGAATCAAATGAAACAAATATTGAATATTTTTCATGGACATTTTTTATATCCTAAACATAACGTATGTCTATGTATTGACATTTTTTCACAAATATAGCTGGTTTTGTTTCCTATTTAGAATACAAGTTCAAGTTTCAGCCAATGATTTAGATATTGTGTGGGATTATACCATGTGTTGGTATTATATATATTGGCTCGCCATTACCGTGCGTTTTTAAGTCTCATTATCTTTTGTTTATAGTTTGGCATAGTCCGATTTTATGTACCCCGAAAGTAGTAACAAAATTCCCTTAAAATTGCCTTGTATTTCTCTTTATTTTCAGTATAATATCGCTTTTTGGTATAGGCCCCAAATAATGGTACAGCTTACAATTTACGATCTTCCCATATTCTAAAATTGTTATGTCACAACCTTGCTTCATATAGGATAACTTGACATTTCAAACTAAATAACTCTTGTTTATATGGAAAACGTGAACATAATGTGATCGCGAATAATGTTTTCGGTTTCATATTATTAAATTAAAATTATTTAAAATTTAAAATTTATTTTCAATAGTTTTTTGTACGAAATTACCATACTTTGAGAATTTTCCATGTACGGTAATTGCTCAAAGAGATTATAAATTACAGTTTTCGCCCAAAACAAGTTTCGCCCAAGAAATACGAAGTAATTAAATCATAAAAGTTCGATATAAAATGTGTAGAAATGAAAAAATCATTCAACATATATTTTCCAACATTTTTTCGAATTTTCTTTTATAAAAAACCTTCCCAATTCAATTACAGGGAACTAAAAGAAATTTGGAGTCAAATCAGCCAAGCAGTTTTCAACTGATTAGAATTAATAAATTAAACTTAAATTTGAGTCGGTGTTGGAATACTTAACGTAGTCACATGCCGATTAAGCATCCAACGCGAAACATAACATAGGTTCCCCACTTTTTGGAGGGTATAAACAATTTTTTGAGTCGATTTATTCATGTCAGTCCGTCTGTCCATGTCAAATTGTAAACAAAATATAGGACGGTTGCAATGTTTGGCCGATTGATACGAAATTTAGGATAGCGTACTGAGATGAATCTGGAATTGCGTGTGTAAAGTTTGGCTGATATTATAGACCTAGCTCCTACATATATATTCGTCCGTTTTTATGTAAATGATGCAACAAACGATCAGACTAACCTTTGAAATTTGTCCAATTGAGACGAAATTTGAAACAATGCATCGTATTGAGTTTAAAATAACGACTGTTAAGTTTTGTTCAGAACGGTTCTGATTAAGATTAAAGAAATTACTCATTATTATTTTTCTTATTCACACTAAATTTTGCATAGGGTATTGAGTTGAGCCTAAAATAAGCTTCTAAATATACTTTCATTCGAGCCTAAAATAAGCTTCTAAATATATTTTCATTCGAGGTTGTACCATGTAACCAAAAATTGATAGCAATGACAGTTTGCACAGGCGGTCCATATTTTGATAAAGCTACTAAATGTTTTCCAAAATAAGCCTAGAATGACGTGTGTGAAACTTGCTTACATCAGTTCAGATTGACATATAGTACCCATACAAATTTCGAATAAAGCTCCCATATATATTTATACCCTTCACCACACTGTGGTACAGGGTATTATGTCTTTGTGCATATCTTTGTAACAGGCAAAAGGAATCGAGATAGACCCATGGTTCCTTTTGAGAATATGCATAGAATCACATTCTGAGCCGATTTATGCATATCCGTCTGTCCGTCCATGTATTTTTGTGAGCAAAGTACATATCCGTCTGTCCGTCCATGTATATCCGTCTGTCCGTCCATGTATTTTTGTGAGCAAAGTACAGGTCGCATTTATGATTAGAATTCTATTGTATTGAAATTCTATTGAAATATATATATATTTTCGTCCAATTTTTGTAAATGGTGCACCAAAAATCCCTGCAAATCATTAGATTTGCACGAATTTTGGCATAGCGTACTAAAGTCGACAATGATGTGTGCTGAATTTCGAGAAAATCGGTTCAGATTTAGATATAGCTTCCATATATAGATTCGCCCGATTTTAGGTAAATGGTGCACCAAAGTCCCTGAAAATCATTAGATTTGCACGAATTTTGACATAGCGTACTGAGTTTAATGTAGAATGACCTGTGCTAAATTTCGTGCTAATCGGTTCAGATTTATATATAGCTCCCATATATAGTTTCGCCCGATTTTAGTTAAATGTTCTATTAGAGTCCCTACATATCGTTTGATTTGCACGAATTTTAGTATAGCGTACGGAATTAAGGGGACCCCACCCATTCTCGGTTTCAAAAAATTTAATTTTTTATCTTGACTTAATTTGAACCTACACTAATTCAATAATGTCCCTATAAATTTTCAAGTGAAAATCTCAACAATTTTTGAAGATATAGCCGATATATTGTGTTAGCATCAGGTGACAGCAAGAGGGCTTCTCAAACTTTAAACGCGTTTTCTCCAAACAGCGTTTTTGCGAATGGCGGGCACGATAACTCAAAAACTAATAACCCAATCGATTTCAAATTTTGAGTCTAGAATGCCGTGTGCTAATTTTCGTGAAAATCGGTGCAAATTTAGATATAGCTCCTATATAGTTTCGCCCGATTTTAAGTAAATAGTGCACCAAACTCCCTGAAAATCATTCGATTTACACGAATTTCGGCCTAACGTACTCAATTAAGTCTAGAATGACGTGTATTAAGTTTCGTTAAAATCGGTTCAGATTTAGATATAGCTCCCCGATTTTAGGTAAATGGTGCGCCAAAGTCCCTGCAAATCTTTAGATTTGCACGAATTTTGCCATAGCGTACTAAATAAAGTCTAGAATAATATGTGCTAAGTTTCGTAAAAATCGTGCCATTTTATGTAAATGCAGCAGTTGCAGAATGGCATGTACTAAATAAAGTCTAGAATAATATGTGCTAAGTTTCGTAAAAATCGTGCCATTTTATGTAAATGCAGCAGTTGCAGAATGGCATGTGTAACAATTGATGTTAGCCGTTTTAGATATAGATAAAGATCACATATTTAAGTTTGTTCAATTTAATGTCAATGTTCCTTCGAAAAGGCAACGTCTTTTAGAATACATATGTAGAATATACCCAAAGTGGTGAAGGGTATCATATAGTCGGCCCAGTCCAACTTTACTACTTTCCTTACTGTTTTTTTCTGATTTGATCCAATTCGTGTCAATTGTACTTAAATGTCAATATTTCTTTTTACTAACTTGGTTTATGGTCGAAAATAACTTCTTGCGAAGTTAATAGTCCTAGGTTATACCAGACTCAGATATGTATTCTTTTGAATACCGTCTAAAAATTTTGGTTCGGCTGTTCGAAATTTTAAATTGAGAATGGAGGATCCAATAAAAGTTGTTCGCATATATTTTTATATGAAAAAATTATCAAATGATAATCTTCAATTTATATGAAATTTATTATACTAATTAGATACCAGTTCTCCTGAACAAGGAGCGGAAAAGGTTTTAGAAAGGTGGTGATATATTTCTTCAAAAGGTGAGTAGCCATAAATTCGAAACGCCGTAACTAAAAGAATGACCTATTACTCTTCTTGGTAAAGGCTTTATACCCCCAAAGGAATTTTTCACTGCCCAAAATCGGGTTACAAAGTGCTATTATCTATATTTATAGGTACACGATGTCCAAATAACAACATTCCCCTTTATTAAAATTACAACATAATATACATAACTATTTTTATTGCTCATAATCTAGTTATATCCTTAAATTCCTTCAGTTTATCTAAGGATTTCCTCGTGTATCTGTATACATCACTGCATGTACACGACTGCGTATTTCTATCTCTAGTCGTTTTATGTTAACTATGTACAATTTCTAAGAAGATTAATTGTAAATGTTCATGTTTTCATAGTGATTATGTGATTCTTTCCCTACAACAAACAAATAAACAGCAGCAACAACAACAACTAATCTTTAGTTGTTATGTGGTTTGGATTTTATATTTAAAGTGAATAGATGTAAAAACGGTTGGTTGGTTGGATTATTAAGTTGGTTAGATAAGATAATCGTGGCAATTATTCAATACAACTACAAAACTGAAATTATTAAAATTAATAATCTAGGAGGATTTTGAAATCAATCACACACGCAAACAACTTCATAGGAAGTTGATAATCATTCCATTACTGATTATTATTTTTAATTTATAACATTTGCTGTTGATGTTGTTGTAAGGATAATGATGTAAACACGAGTCAACTATGTTTGTGTGTGGTGTACTGTGCAGCATGCAACATTAATATGTGGCATGTTAACATAAAGTCGGCAATAGTTTTTGCCATGTAATGTAGTTTTTCCTTCCTTCGTTTGTTTTTATTTTTTTTTTGTTTTTATCTTCCATAAAGGGATTCTGAGCGTGAGATCTCTTTATGTGTTATTTTGTGTGTATCTGTGTGTGTGTGTGTGTTGGTGCACTCGTGCGTTTCTACAATACCACCATTCATATATTTCTCTTTAATAGTTTTGTTACAGCGTGCTAAGTAAGCACTTAAACAATAAAACTCATCAGCCAACACCAAAAGTGAGGAAGCGAGCAAAACAGTAAAAACAACAAAACTAGTTACATACCAACCAGGAAAGCGTGTGAAGCACACCATACGCCAACATGGAAAACGAATTGGCAAAAACACAGAAGTTGATTATCTCATTAATTACTGCTAATGAAAAAGATTGATGCGGGATTTCAATCTTTTGAATTATTTTGTTAGGAAATCATTTTCATCATATCTGCTTTTAAGTCTAGCAAAATTTTTGTGGCTACGAGATTTTCATTAGAATCGTTTTATTTGATTTTTTTTGTTGTGTATAAATCAAAGTTTTAATTAGAATTTTGATGTAATGGAGAGAAGGATAACAAGGAAAGAATTCCTTTTTTATATTTGTGTGGTTTTAGCAAACAAGAAACATCCGACAACGGCATTAGGTCTATTGACTTCGCGGCAGCAAAAAACATGGTAGAGCATCATCAGATTCAAGCATCTCGATATATATATGGCCTGATCAAGCAACGAGAAATCACATTGATCATGTTGTGATAGAGGGAAGGCATTCATCCAGTGATTTATACGTTTGATCGATACAAGGGAGATTCGGAAAATTACCTTGTGGTAGCCAAGGTTCGCACTAGTCTTAATGTAGAATCAAAGATGAGATCGTTGAAAAAGCTGCAAACACAACAAATAGCTGAAGCCTACTCTGCTCAACTTTCCCACTTGCTTGACGAAAGCACTCCTTGTCCCGATAAAAATATTTGATCGGCCAAGAGAGTGCAAATATCGCGAAAAATTACCCTGGCTCGGAATATAAATCCACAGATACTAAGAGTTCAATGGTATTTGTGTAGAGTATCATATAGTCGTCTTTACTGATCCGCTGATCCTGGACTGGAATATGGATATTTATTCGTTGCACCGAAACCGCCATAACTAATATAAATAAATATAGCTAAGATCAAGTAGGGGAGACTGGGGGTACCAGTCTCCCCTACTGGGGCACCTTCGGCAATCGCGTTTTCGATAGGAAGCTCTCACCGTACATCACTAGTTTCGATACATAGGTATCGAATATCGAAATAAATAACTGTCACAAAGTTTGAAATTTCTAGCTAATAAACTTATTTAGATGCACGGGTTTTTGTATTTTTACAGATGTTTTTGTAATATTTCCATTCCATTTCTTAAGTATTTCGTGTATAAAACTTCAAATTTTAAGACAATATTATTAAAAAGTGGTTAATTACGATGTGTATTATTATACAAATATTTAAAAATAAAATGTTTTTACAAGACTGATAGAAAAAATGAAAAAAAAAAAAATTATAAAAAGTACATTCGAGGTAGATTCGATTTTAAAGTGGGGCACATTCGGCCATATGCAGATAGTGTAATATTATTTCCCTAAAATGTATTTGAGTTTGTATTTAAAAATAATCCTTTAATATGGTTCGAAATTACATAACTAAGACCAAACGTGCTTGTATTGACGAAAATGCGATAGAAAAAAACTATTTCTGATAGTGTGTGTGTCCTTGAGATGTCAACGTCCGCCGCTAGAAAATATAGCCCTAAAACTCAAACCTTGTGTCGCGTATTTAAACCAAGTAGAGCCTTTAGGGGATCTGAATTTCAACCAGACTGATAGAGATGAAAATTACCAGGCTATGACTATGGTGCCGAATGTGCCCCATCAAATGCCGAAGCTACCCCGGGTTGGGGCACATTCGGCGAATTTGATTTTTTTTACAAAACTCTAAACATTTTTTAACTAATACTAATTATACCCTACACAACTATGTTGTCAGGGTATTATAGCTTAGTGCAGCCCCAAGAGTTTGTAACGCCGCGAAATATTGGTCCTAGACCCACATTCAAGTATACCGATCGTCATATCTCGACTAGCTGAGTCGATTTAGACATGTGTGTCCGTCCGACCGTCCGTCTGTCCATTATAATTTGTAAACACGATACAGACCACAGTTATGGACCAATATTCACGAAATTTTACATGTAGGAAGGGTTCTGGCCAATGAAGACCCCTATTGTTTTTGGTAAAGACCGGTTAATATTTAGGGGATGAAATGGACCAAATACTAAATTTTTGTCGGATTTTCTGGTCGCTCAAGAGGCCGCTATTATGGCCCGAACGTCGTGAAATTTTACATGGAGTAGGGGATCGGGCCAAAAAATGTTTTGAGAAAGATTGGTCAATATTTAGCGGGTCAAATGGACCCTGACTTTTGTGTGAAAAATTAAAAAATTGTATTCTATGGCGTATATATTAACTCCCGAAGGACATAGACCCGAGAAGTTGATAGTATATCCAAGAGGAGTGGTTGATCTTTAAATTGATACCAATTATATTGTTGTATGTACTCGGATGTGGGAGTTACACTTAAATATTTACAGGTGCTACGTATACAGATATTATTTAGTAACCCATTACCTCACTAGAGGGCAGAAATATAGCTCTAATCGCTTTGAAATTTTCCATGAGGATCCATGTATGGTCAAGGACAACGCCTATAATTTTCGGTGATGATCAGATAATAATTTTGGGATGAACTGGACCGAGAATTTTATGTTTTATATCTACAGGCCACAATTGAAAGCCGAACATCGCAACACAACCGACGGTGAAGGGAATACTGCAAAGAAATTAGAAGGGTTTTACTGAATATTAGTAATATTGGTTGACCTCTAATCGGTTAAGAGTGTGCAAATATCGCGAAACATTGCCACAGAAAGTTAGATTTTCGTGGAAGTTGTGTAGGGTATCATATGGTCGGCCCCGTCCGACTATACTGCTCCGCTCACTGGTTTTTTATATACTAGTTTTTTTGGTACTAGTTTTTATAATTAAGTGTCAGAGGACAATAATCAGCCATAAAGTCTCCCCTACATACATACATAGCATCTTTGGGAGACTATTGACATAGAAATTGACATAGACAACGAAATTATATATGATCTACAAATATAAATGAACAAATTTAAATCAATTCATTCGTATGTTATTCTGAAATATGTATGAGAACTATAGGTAAAACTGGACGTATTTAAGCAACCGTGGATAACAGCATTTGATATGCTGGATTACTGTGCGCTGTTCAAAATTGTATCTCGATCAATGAAACATTTATTATTTTTGCACAATTTGCATGAGCTCAGTCGAAAATATATAGGGTTTATATCTACATCTACAAAATGTAACGTTATTCTATGTTCATTTTTGTACATTGTTCAGAAATTTGTATTATTTAGTTATTTGGAACGCGGTATAGATGAAATCGGATCAAAATATATGTTGAAGGTTTATCTACAACTGAATCGATTTTAACAAATTATCGATCCAAACCGCAATGCAATTATGATGTTACACATTGAAAATTCCCAACCAAGCTTACGAGTCACTGTAGATGTGTGTGGCCTAGCGTTGTCCTGGTGGAACACGACACCTCTACTGTTGGCCAATTTTGTCCTTTGCTATCTTCAAACGGTCCAGTTGTTGACAGCAGAGATCGGAATTTAGCGTTTGGCCATATGGAAGCAACTCATAATTTAATGCATAGAAGATCCTTCCTGGCTGTTAGTCCTGGTTTGGCCCTTTGAGGTGTTTCACCGCCCTTTTACCACGATCGTTTTCGCACAGTGTTATCGTATGTGATCCATTTCTCATCTCCAGTCACCATCCTTTTAAGAAATGGGTCTATCTCATTCTGTTTGGTTTAAAAATATTTTTTGGTCGAGTTTAGCTCCTGGGCAATGTTACGACAATTCGATTATTTTTCCGATTTTACCGATATTTTTATAATGGTGGAGGTACCAGAGGAGAGAGCAGACGAGTCCCAACTTCGGATCTGATCTGGGTTTGGTAAAAATTATAGGTTGTGCAAAATTTGGTACAATAATAGTTTGTTCAAAGTTTTGGATTATTGAAAATGTTGACCATATGTGGGG
>NW_026878937.1:0-25579 GCF_032173495.1 Musca vetustissima
TTTAGCGGACAGGCAGTTTAAACAACAATTATGTCTCCTAATGGTATTTAGTCTTTCAGGAACTGAAAGTTGTAGAAATTTTTGACACATTCTTAGGTGATGCATTTGTCGTGGACAAATAATGCAAGACTTATTGGGAGATGATGGAGATTGCCTAGAAGAATTAAGCGAAGTTCGAGGAAAAGGAGGGGTTCGATTCGTGCCAGCATTCGTGAAATGTGGACGAACTTTTTTGCTACTTGGTTGATTGACGTTGTCAATACCACGAATGTCACGTAGACATGTTAGAGTTTGGATGCGTTCCGTAAGAAAGTTATCCAAATCTTTCCAGGAAGACAAAGCGGACTTATCTTTGATGCTTTGTTCCCAAAGAGTGACGCAATTTTGTGGTAGCCTCTGAAGACATATGAACACTAGTGTTTTAGGCCTGAACTAGTCTCATTATCTATAACAGGCAAATCGAATAAAAGTTTAAGTTGGTGGTTCACCAATATACGTGGATTGTCGTACGTACGCTTTAGAGCTTTCCACGCAAGACCAAAATTGGTGTGGGTAAGCGAAAACTTAGCCACAATTTCATGGGCGTCGCCACTGGTCTTTTTGTTTAAGTGACATAGGCGTTCAATGTCACTGATGCCAGAATTGTTAATATATACCGCAGAAAATAAGTCCCTAAATGTAGGCCAATTAAGGAAGTCGCCATCAAAAACTTCAATGTCACAGGGCGGTAAGTTGAGCCTATGACTAGAATTTTCCTCACCAACTGTTGACTGATGCGTAGCATTGGAAACTGAGTGAGGAGAAGGCGGAGCCCGAAGTTCATCTAACTTTCTATTGATTGTAGATAGAACCCTAAGGAAGCAATTATAAGCGACATCGCATTTGGTTTCTGCGGCAGTGAAATGGTCACTAGAACAATCTTGTTCTGTCAAATAATTTTGGCATTTGTCGTACGTGGTTTGTACCTTTTCCCATAATCTCTTCACCTCAGCTCCCTGTAGTTCTAAAATATAGACATCGAGCTCTTCGTCCCGTGGGGAACTGAATTTGGCGTCAAATTTAACCAAAGCATCAGTAGCTCGGATGAATAAATCTAGAGGAGTGAGTGGCATTGTGAAATAAAAAATGAATAGATTTCAGAAAAATGTGGGAAATGAGAGTTTTCGTTAAAAACTATATTTTTGTAATAATAAATTGAAGCGAATACACCAAGTATATGTTGCAGAATTGTTGGAAAAACAACTGCGATTAATAAACTTGCACGAAAATGCACAAAAGTATTAAAACTTCAGAATATTTTGCACGAAATGCAATAAATATGTAGAATTTGACACGTGATGTCAATAATTGTAATTTAAAATCTTCAAATAAATTCAAATTTTCAAAAGAAATTAGGTAATAGCACGTGATGCTGTAGACAAAACGTTTAAAATGCACTGAGTTTATAAAAAGTCGTGGACTTTTATCGATATTGTATCGTGAATACAACAAAAATGTGGTTTAACGTGATTAAAACCAGCAAAAATTTAGAAATTTTAAGAAAAACGTATTAAAATTTCACTAAAATTTCTCTCAGTGTATTAAATGTATTCCAAATTTATTACAGTGTATCGTATAATACACGTAAGCAATGGCAATGTATCGAAGATAGCAATTGCCCACAAAATTATTTTGAAATAAATATGTAAATCGTTCGATAAATATAATATGTAATATTATATATATGAAATTAATAAATTTGTATAAATATAGCCAAATGTAGGGTGCACTATGTTGAAAACGATATTAAAATATATTTTTAGTTGATATCCGAATGATTCAACTCAAAAATACTAGAAAGCGGCACAAAAATATTTTTATAAATATTCATCAAACTTATGCGGACGTGTGAACACCCCTAAGGAAACTGATCATATGTTTCCAATAATATGTCATATGTGATAGTGACGGGTGGCAACAATCAGCAGAGATGACAATCACTCTCTCATGTGATGTTGCTATTGTTTTTCTGTTTCTTCGTTGTTTGTCAAACAAGAAGAAGAATACATGAAAAGAACAACAATAAAAATGAAATATATAAAAAATTATGTGGAACACGAAATTGAGTAAAATAATTGAGAGAATAAATAAGAAAATATATCTCTGTGTTTGTTTTGATTTTTTTGTTATAAGCAAAGGAGTGGGGATGACACAATGTTGTTGCTGTTTGCAATGTAATTTACCGACGGTGTTGTTGAAATTTATGTTTTAAAATAAATACAATTATTGGATTGTGGTGATCGTGGATCTTTGTAGTTGTTGTTCTCGACGATGTCGATATTTTCCTTCGTGAAAGAAGAAACAAAAGGAGAAATATCAAAATATGAAAATAAATAGAAATAAAACCACAATTGTTTAGAATTTTTGACCAAACGTAGATTTGGTTGTTTTATTGAATTGTTCGTGAAACAATTAATATTACCTTTTTACAGTAGTGTAGGGCTGTATGCTGTTTGGTCGTGAACCAAAGAACGAGTGTTATTAAAAGCTAAGATGTCACAATGCGGCGCTTTGACATAGTTACTCGTTATATTTTGCTACTACCTTTTGTCTTTAGTACGAAATACTCAAAGACGTATATAAAGGTAGTGAACAAGATATAACGATGGTGGCACAATTTACATTAATTCAAAAGAAATTATTTCAAAATAATCACTATGCAATATCCGCAAAAATATGTTTTACTCTGAAATATGCCGGAATGTCAAATTAAGGCTTCCAAAATGGGGAAGCCAAAATATCGAAATGTGGGATGTAGCGTTATATGAAATCGAAAAATTAGAGAGATTACTGTTAAAGAGACAAGAATGTTATTGAAGAATAAATAAACCATTATTTTTATTAAAATTGAAATTTTTGACCGTACCTTAGATATGTAGATACATTAAGGTGTTCGCCAAATCATCAAATTATCCTTATATTATTATTATTTAACTTAGTATTTTTTGTTCCAAGAGCTTGCGAATGTCATAGTTATGAGCTTTTTTAAAACTGCGTATGCATAATAAGTGGTGGTGATTGTAAATTTATTGTTAAAATTATATGGCATTATCTCCAAGTTTTCTCGTTGAAACAAACAAACGCATTTCAAAATCATATCCAGCATACACAAATTAGCCGCATATAAAAACCTATTAAATAATTTGAATTTTATTTCATATCTACTTTGATTCATATTCAAATTTATGCGAATTGTGTCAATCGTACATTGCTGAATTTTTTTGTATTAGAAGCAGATGTACAAACGTTGTTTGTCGGTTTGTTTCATATATTTGTGTGTGTGTGTGTGTGTGTGAATATTCGCTGTTCATCATTTAAGTGAATTCCTATTTGCAAAATAAATAATTATTTATTACCCGACATTGTTGCAGCAATTGTTGCTACCACTGTCTGAGTAATTGTTATTACCATCATTATGTCGATTACCGCAGCTCTAACGGTCTGGCTAACTGTCTGTCGGTGATTGTCAATGAAGACCGAACCTCGTATTTCTTGTTAATTGCACTGACTTTGAATGTAATCTGAATGAAATTGAACGCGAACATTTAAATCGTTGTTTGTATGTCTTTCCGTCTGTCTGTCTGCCAGTCTGATGGCCTGCTTGCCTACCTTTTTGTACATATGTAAGCCTGCCTATCTGATAAATTCAGCGTTGACTCGTTGACTTATTTTGCCAGACATCTGTAGCAAATAAGGACGGACAGTTCAAACTGTATCAAATCATTGTAATGACAAGATCTTTTGTGGCACTGTGGTTTTACCACAGATCGCGTGAGACATAACACTTTTTCACATTAAATTTATGTTGTCGGCTTCTGTTTGTTTGTAACACAAATAACAGTTATTTGTATGTCGGTAGCTGGCACTACACTTATCTAGACTACTTCAATGAAAATCGATTAAATGTGTTCACCTCGTGATCATCATATCATACATAATTGAGATGTTATACGATGTTTGCAAAAAAACTCGCATACGATACATTAAATTAAGTTGTAATAAAATACCTATTTATAATTGGAATAATCTTTTGCGTATAACTCTTATGTATATAATGGAATTAGATTTTGTGTACGAGATAATTTTTGTAAGAAAGGGACCCATTCACAATTATGCTTATATACAAGAAACATGTGATCTGTAATTATATGTGAGCCGACTCCAATCCATCGATTGGAAATTTTGCATAGATTGCCATTCGGCAATCTTTGCAAAATTTCGTCTGTGTACCGTTGATATGAATCGGTTCGATTTTTTTTTAATCTGGGCCGATGTAAAGCAAACGTCGCATCCGCTTTTCGATATGCTGTTGAACAGCACACTGTGCAAAATATCATCTAGTTCGGACACACGGTACTTATTTGGTGCATAATTTGCTGAAATTAACAATACTCAATACACCTCTCTGCAACCTATGCTACATTTCATTCAGATTTTGATTTATAGTACACTTGACACACGCTATTCTGAATGCTGCATTGTTCTAAACGTAATCTCAATCAGACACCTGTTCGAAATATATATGAAAGTTTTGTCTGCATCTGCGCCAATTAAAAAAATTAAAGAAACTTAAATATGTGATCTTTACATATAAGTGAACCGAGTAGCATCAACCCATACACATACCTTTCTGAAATGCTAAATTTAATCTCAGTCGGGCAGGTTTGGAGTCGTTTGTGTAGAATGGGACTAATCGATTTAAAAACAACTTGGTACACGCTATTCAGTATGCCACACTATTCAAAATTTAATCCCTGTTAAATCCCGAAATATATATGTGGAAGCTATGCACCTGCACCACTTTCAACAATAACGCAATAACGTCATTCTATTCTTAATTTGATAACTTGAGAAAAATTTCGTGGCAATCGCACGTCATTGTATACATAATTCATTACGTTATGCCAAATTTCGCCCAATTCGAAAGATGTATATGGACTTTGCTACACCATTTACATTAAATCGGACCAAAACATATATGAGAGCTATATGTAAATCTGAACCGATTTTTCTTTTTTTTTTTAAATGCCAAATAAATGAGCCGTGCCAAATTTCATCCAATTCGGATCATAAATTTGACCTGAACTTTGTTTAACATGGACAGACAGACGGACGGACATGCATACATCGACTCAGAAAGTGATTCTATTCATATTCTCAAAGGAAAACATATGTCTATCTCGTTTCCTTTAGGTTGCTACACCCTTAAAATACTGCAATTTAGAGGGCAAAGTTGTATGAGGTAGATATAGCGGTAACAATATTGATAACACCCTGTACAAATTAGCGAGTATTTTGGGGTTATGATTATATAAGGGGCTATGCCTAATTAAGGACCGATGTTGTTCAATTTCGAACATGATCGTTATGTTTTGTTTCTTAAAACCTTCCTTATTACGAAAATCGGGAAACGCTACTCCTAAATACAGGCCCATACATTTCATTCACGAGCCTGACGTTCTAGGTTTTTATCTCGATATCCTTCGACGGTTAGTAAGATTATGACATATGTCGAAATCATCTAAGAATTCCATACTTTATAGAGTATAAACTGGCACTTTCGAGTACAGAATATCTCCCATACTATGGTGAAATACGCATATGTGGCGGCAACCAAAACAGCCGAAACAAATCAGCTAACTATTTTAAAGGGGTTATATGGGGAATCCTTCAAAAGGGATCGAATATTAATATTTTCGGAATGGACATTTGCTACCAAATACGACTACAAATTACAAAATACCGAAAAATGTGGGATACCGTTATATGGTACCAAACACTTCGACCAATATTTATAATTTTTTGCAGGAAGATTTGGCACCCAATTAAAGCCGAACATACCAAATTACAACCATTTCGGTTGAAAAACGTGCCTAAACTTTTGTGGGTTCCCTTATATAGGGTAGTCCAGAATTTCTATGAGATACAAAAAACAAAAATAATATACCCTCCGCACAGTGGGGAAAAATGCAGATCTAGCGCGCAGAAAATAAAAGTAGATGTTTGACTGTATGTTTATCGATATTTTGGATAAGAATAGATTTTTTTTATTAACCCACTAAGCGTTGAATTTTTTTTTTTTTTTTTGAAAAAACTTAAATTTGTAATTGATAATTACTATTTTGAAGCTTTTTAAATATTTTTTAATAAGCAACATTTTTCGTTATAACTAATAGTACTCCTAAAATGGTAGCTTCTTATAAAAATTCCGAAACAGTTGGAGGGTAAAAAGTGGGTTAAGGGCAAACGCTATTGTTATTATATGTATCTTTATTATTGTTAATATTATATATCTAAAACATTAACTATATATATTTTATAAAATTTAGGCATTACTTATTAAATAGTAATCACATTCAGAATCCGAGTTTTGATCTGAATTATTTGGTATCATTGGATCCTCCAGTAGTTTAAGGACTTCTTCAGATAGTGGCTCACTAAACAAACTTGATATTTTTGGATCAGAAGAAAATAGCAACCTATTGAAAAGGTCCCTCATTGTTTCCGCACGATTCATTTTTCTGGTGTACAGTTCCCTGTAGTTCCGAAGTCCTTATTTCTGGATTCCATGGCTTCTTCAGACAATATTCCTATGGACAAAGCTGCTCATTTAATTATATCAGCTACATGCACTAATAGTTTGTGTATGCTAGAAGGCATATAGAACCAAGGATATAATTCTACGAAAAGAATAAATGTTTCCTCAGTAAGTTCTTTAAATTACTCTGTGTTAATAGCATATCCGCAGGCCATGGTTGAAAGGATGATACTAAAATTTGTAATTAGTTTTTCATCAACACCAGTTATCGACGATGCCAAGCCATATTGCCATTGTTTGTTGTTCCGGATACTGACTTAAGTGTGTCAACAATAATGTGCATTTCTTCCTTCAAATCATTAATGATACGTGCCTTCCTTTTCCACTTTTTCAAAACCAGTCGGTATGAAATGTGCAATATACATTCTAAACATCGAATCCTTGCATGTAAGGTAGACAGACCGTATTCGTATAAGTTGATGTTTGGTGTTAATGACGAAATTTTGTTGTAATTATTATTTAATTAAATGTAGGTAAAACCGTGTATATATGAATGTTACACCAATGATATTTTTCAGGGTTCATAAATTAGACCCTTTACCTGCAGTATTTGAGAACACTCTTACAACCGATTTCGTTGTAATTTCAATTTTTATTTAAAAAGATATTTATAATAAATGTATATTCAGTCCATGATTTTAAAATCACTGTTTGGAGCAGCTTACGTACATACCATCATTCTCTGGAATCTTAGGACGGACATTTTGAACCTGTTTTTTTTCTTATCTGCTATGCTGTGATCTATTCCAAGGCATATTTGATCAATTATATCAACAAAATTCACAAATTTTCAGGAAGTCGCAGGAAAAATTTTTGTATGATGTTCTAGGCAGACACACACAAAAATAAAAAAAATCAACACTGAACTCGTCTGCACTCCATACGAAACCCCTATTTTAATTGAAGGAATTTACAAAAAAAGGACCTTACATATATTTAGCCCGAAACACCTAAATTAAAATAACAATTCCATTTAATTAAACACCAATACTATATATCAAAAATGGACAAAATTCTATAATAATATATTCACAGAATGCACATGACCATCGCAATTTTATAGCTAAAAATACCATTTTTAACATTGGAAAAAATATCTATTTTAAATGTACCGCTTTTCCGTTCTAGCTTATTAATTCGGATTATTTTATACGCACTTAAGTACACTCAACACTCTACTTTAAAACTGCATTAATGTTTTAAAGATTCCTTCAAGTTCAATTTTTTATTTTCTGCGCGCTAGATAGGTATTTTTTCCCACCGTGCTCCGTACTATGATGGAGCGCGTAAAAAGTACATGTTATGGAAATTAATATGAAATTAGGTTAACAGGAAAGGAAAGTAATGAAAACTTCGATCCAATAAGATCCAAAAATTCAAAATTGCGAAGAATCAAAACTAAACTCAAAATTTTTTGTATACCCTAAAAATATCTTTACCTCTATTATTTTAACTTCCTGAAAAAAATCTATTTTTTCCTCCTCGTTATAATTGGATAATTACAACCTTTTCTAAATATATAGCCACATCTAACATTTGATACTTAGCTTCTATTTTCCTAACATTACACAAAAGTTAATTATTATTGTCTTTGCCTTGTTTGCCGAGGACAGCGGCAAATTTTTAAGTTTACATTTCATTACGCTCAACTAAATGACCAGTTTCCAAACTGAAGTCGTGTTGTGATCATCTCCAAATTATTATGGCACATCGTAGGCTGATGTCTGATGGGCATACCATCACCACACCGAGATGGCTGGCTGACAGTTGTAATGAAACACCGCGTTACCTTGCCTTGTCGGCCAGATGAGCAAACGACGTTGGTGGTGATGCTGGTGTTGATTTTCTGCATTGACATCGTCCATCATCATTTTTCCCAAAGTATGATTTATATTTTTGGTTGAATGGATGGATGAAATCTTCGTTGTATGCCTTGTCTTGTCTTCCATACGATGATATCTATCAAAAAGTGAATGTTGCCCATATTCCAATAATGGTGTGTCCATCATCACCATCTATGGCCATATGAATTTGCCTGGATGTTATGAAATTAAATCTTGTTTCAAATTAAATCATTGCACATCTCTGTTTTGGCCGATTGAATCTAAGGCAATGGTGGTGTGCCATCTCTATCTCTGAGTTGGGTCAGTGCGGGATTGTCACCACACACATAAATCAAATACTTAGTTGTTATTTTTATATAACAACCAACCATGGATGACTTGGACGGGACTTCTTAATATTTGTTGGTGTGTGCGTGCCTGTGGAGATTGCCGTCAAATGAAATTTGAGAAATACGAAATTGGTTATGTGTGCGACGTAGCATGAGAAAAATGTCATTTTACCACCTTATGGTGAGTTTTTTTTTCAAGAAAATTGGATTTTCTTTTCATGTGACCAAGCTATATTGAGACAGTGGTCAGAATTTTGTATAGCACGTCAAGTGAAATAATATTTATTGCCAAAAAAAAAAAAAAATAAAATGTTTATTCAATATTTAATAATGTTAATTTTCTTTAGATTTTACATGGGCATCATAAAAACTCAATGAGAACATCGGTGAAGAACAACATGAAGCTAACGTGAAGAAAAAATATGAAAACATCGTTTTCATAGTCAAAATATATTATGCATTCCTCCATGAGGAAAATTTAAAATTAAGAAAATTAAAGTAAAAACCTAAAATGGCAAACTAGCTGAACTGCTATATGTAACAAAGCCAAAACTTGGATATATACTGAACATTCTTGTTGAACAAGATTTATATAACTTTATAACTAAGAAATGACAAATTACAAATATCTTGTGGTACCAAATTGTATATTTCTTTCGCCTCAAAATGGTGACCCGGAAGGAGTGATCCGATGGGAGTGAAACGATGTACATTTAAAGGAGTGAAACGATGTACATTTAACGGATCAAATCGGACACTGCATAAGCTTCTTATGAAATTTCGAAATTTTCTAAATTCTGACACTTTATGGAATGGATAAAAGAAGGAGTTGACCGATGGATCCCATCTTTGAACTTGATCTAGGTTTGTTGTACCCTCCACCATAAGGTGGAGTGTATATTGAATTTGCAATTCGATTTCAAATACCTCGAATTTTGCAATACCTCGAATTTTTCATAAAATGCTATATCGTTTTCCACCGAATTGACTGTAATTTTGTATTATAGGTTCTTATTGAATATTACATACCCGCAGCGAAAATTTTTAATATTGATCCAAGTTTCAGGGTAGTCACCATATTCGGTATTTAGGCTATCTTTTGGATTTTGGATTCTCATTGTATAGCACATTTCCGTGCTAACAATTTTTAATATTGACCCTTGTTTAAAGGTAGACCCATAATATGGTACCCCCAAATATGGGGATTTTTAAAACGTTTTTCAATCAAATAGGCTGTAATTTGATATTTTGGGTTCTCATAATGGTATCTTCACATTTCCCCACTAAAAATTATTAATATTGATCCTTGTCGCTATTTTGAGAATTTTGCACACGTTTTTCAACCACAATATTGATCTCCACTATTATATATCTTGAGAATTTCAATAATATTTTCTCACTTATGAGTTTTCTCCTAGGAACCCCCATTAATTTTAGATATTTTGAATTTCAATCTCATGATAAAGGGTGTAAAAAGTTCGGCCGGACCGAACATATCATCGTTTTTACTTATTAAGGTTTGTACGATGTGTAAAGTTGGGATTAAAACGATTGACATTGGATTTAAAAATATTCAAAATGTTGACAAGAAAAGAGACGGCTATGATATTTACAAAATTTACTAGCAGGATTGAACCGATAAATCCTATCATCAAACCTTTAATTTTGGACAAATAATATGTTAGGTGAAAACATGGACCTATATTGACAATGTTTTGTAAAAGTCTCTTCATTTGGAAAATGTATTCTTACACAATGAAAGTTCTTAAAAAGGGGTGAGTTCCTTGTATGGGTACTATTCCAAAACCATGGGCCTATATTAAAGATTTTTTGTTTACATCTTGTTCCCTATCTAAGAATCCAGAATGTCAAATTGCACATCTGTTGGAAAATATGTCTAGGACAATCAAAATACTTATAAAGGGTAATATGAACCCATAACGAATGCCTAATGATGGCCCGAAATTGAATACGATTCCCAAAATACAAAAAACCGTATGTTCGGACTTCGACAACGTGGAACGAACGTGACAATTTCTGACAAGAACGCTTTTTCTGCTCTTCTTTACTAAAATCAATTACTTCCTAATCTAAAATATAGCTAGCGACCCTCGTATGCCATCAAATGAGCTACAGCTGTAATGTTGGGCACTTGTTCCTTGCATTTCATACATTGTAATACATTCATATGTTTACAATGGCATACTATAGTTACATACATATGTACATATGCATTTTAAACAACAACCTTTTGTACTCGCTTCCAGCCGACTGTCTGATGACACCAAATTATAGTCTTTTTAGCCTCCGGGATGATGACTTCGACGACCGCTTAACCACAACATTAAAACATAAATTCAATTGACAATAAATACAAGTCTCGTTAAACATCTTCTTTTTTTTGTTTGCTCGGTTGTTTGGTTCGGTGTCGTTTGTAAGCCTCTTACCACTAACATTGATGTCAATGGGATTTCACTTCAGAAGGATGAACCAAAAGTTATGTGATTTGCTGTTGGTTATTTGCCGGCAGTAACCTGGTGGGTATTATGCGCAACCTCATAGCTTAGCCGATACACCATTTAGCATCCACCAGACGGTGGTAATAGTCGTCTATCATCCTCCGCATACATGTGTATCGGTGAGTATGTTAGGCACCCGCGTGGCATTAAAATACGTATTATGATTTCCTGTTGCCACTAAATGGCATAACACATGGACAATCACAATGTTATGTGCATGCGGGCATCTCTATTTTGGAACCAGCCATATGTGCTTAGCTTCCCTGGCTTCATCAACAATAATTATTTATTATATGTATGTGATAAGGTATTTTAAATCAAAACAGCAGAAGTAGCAGCTTCCAAATGGGATTTTCAAATGTCACTAAGATTAAAAAAGGTATCGGAAATTTAGAGTGATTCACTTCAATTGCATTGTTAAAATTTAAAAAAAAAACCTCAACAATTGCAACAGCTTAGTAATATTTAAAATCAAGAATTTTGTATGCACTTACCAGGATTTACTATAAATATTTAATTTGCAGTTGCAAATTATAATATCAACGATTCTTCTTCCGTTGACAGCAAAAACTTTTGTTCCAACAAATTTGTACAAAAATTGATTTGCCATTAGCTGCAGGAGGGAAGAAGAAACAAAAAACCGAACGCCCGAAACTTGTGGTTTGTTAGTCACATTAATCAACATCATTGTCGTGTAGTTGCTTAAATCTTTGTTTTTTTAATGTTCAAAATTAGAAGATAATAAAAATACTCGAAAGTATGTTGTCAGTTGCATGCATGCCGAACAAGCAAGCCAGTGCGTCAGTTAGTCAGTCATCCAGGCAACCAACCAGTTAAAAAAAGCAAATCTCCATGAACTTTAGAGGACTCAACAACGTGAAGTCAACAAAATAAAATTACTTTCTGTGGTTTTCATTTCACAACTAAATGAAAAACTTTAGCAAATTCTTACAGATTCTCGAGTAAGTAGTTAGATTCAGGAAAAAAGTGCACGTGCCAGATATGAGGGTGGATATAATATTTCGCATGAAGAATGTTATTTTAGTACATGATGGATTTAAATTACATAAGGTGGAGTGTATATTAATCGTGTCATTCAGTTTACAACACCTCGAATATTTGCAATATGAATATTTATTCACCGGAGACCACACAAAGTATATGGGAAATTACAAAAATCTTTTAAATTCCTTGAAACTGAGGTTTGGAAGGTTATAACTCGCGAAATGTGAATATATTGCATATAATATAAATGAATTTCTATGAAATGAAGTGTTCTTGTCAAAATCTTAAAATATTGGTAATAAATAATAAGTTGCGTGGAAGGTGTGATGATGTTAATGTAAAAAAATGGGTGAACATGTGTTGAAGCCAACGAGTTTTTTGTGTTCTTTCCTGATTTGTGGCTAAACTACAAAACGCACGCACATGTGATCAGTGACTAAGTTGCAGAATACCCCATGGGCAATATGGTTCTAATGTATGATTTTTCGATATAATCACTGCATCCACCCAAAATGGATGCTGACATTTTGAAGCCGGATTTTGGGTGTTTTTTGATATAAATAGGACGCGCATCCAGATAATGGACTAAACTAATTATAGGATTGTAGAACTCGTGATTTTTTTACGTGCCGGTTCTAATGAGCCCATCCATGTTCAATTCCGCCCAATAAAACGGCGGAAACTTATTTTGACAAATTCACGTATATAATCGCGTTTTTCTTCGAATTGATTTCACATACATTCATTCTTGTGTTATCATATTTGCGAATCTGTGTGAAAATAGGCCAGAAATATATCGTTACGCGAATAATATGTGTATTTTATCCAAAATCGATTGTGGAGGCACATCCGCGGTTCTTAATCGATCCTTTTAAAATATTTGTCCTTTTGTGTATTTTTATTGGAGATTACTGAAATCGGATGCGCATAAAAATCGTATGCACGTTGCGCCATTTTTAGTCATTTTTAGGGGTTTGCATAGTAAAGTGCATCGAGCGGCACACTTTGGCTGTTTAATGAAACCTCGAAAAATGCATAATTATTGGAAGAGATTGATTCGGTTTATACGAAAACCGCATGCGCATCAACTGATTTCAACTAATACGCGAACTGTATGCTTTTTAATGTTGATCATTTTCATATACTGTAACTGCAATATATTTGGTAATTTTTAAAGTCAAAACTCTTAACAGAGGAATCTACCGATATTTAACAATCATCTAAAAGAATTTGTAGAAGAAATCGTCACGTGTTGTAGAAGATCTAGACTAAACCGTATTATCTTAACTACACCAAAAATCAAAAATTAAAAAAAAACATTTTGTGGCAATTCAAAATTAATTTATTTAATTTTAAGATATTTTCATGCTTTTATTTGTTTTTCGCGACTATTTAACCGTATTTCAATGCGATTTGACTATTATGCAAAGAAAACAAATGTGTTTAACCATTTATCAAGAAATTCGCGAATTACAACAAATAGGAACTAATTTAATTTATATTTCAAATACAAGATTTAAAACCGTTATAACTTTTGTGCGCAGCATCCGAATTTGTGAACGCGAACAGATTTCGAATCAGCATATTTTTCTTAACCTATGTACCAAAAATCATAAATATGCTCGCCAAATAAATTTTCAAAATTTTTTTTAATGGAATTTTAAAAGAATTTTGTAGTTTCCCATATATATTCTTGATCAAAATAAAATTCGGTTTACCCATATCTGTCAGTTGAAATCACGATAAAGGTCGCAGTATTTACGATGGAGCTCTGAAATTTTGCACATACATTGCTAGTATTCCTAGGATGTTTGGTATTGCAAATGGAATATATCGGTCCATTTTGGTCCATATTGGAATTTGAAACACGTTTTCCAACCGAATTGGCTGTAATTTGGTATTTTGAGTTCTTATTGAATAACACATCTCTGTAAAAAAATATTAATATTGGGAGAAGTTTCAGAGTAGCCCCCTCATATCGGTACCCCCCAGTATTCCGTATTATAGGAATTTGAAGACACTGTTCACATCGAATTAGCTGCAATTTAGTATTTTGATTGAATACCAAATACCGTAGTAAAATTATTAGTATTGACTCTAGATTCAGGGTAGCCACCATATAAGCGCAGCCCTCATAATATGGTACCCCCAATGTGGGGATTTTAGACACGTTTTTCAATCAAATTGGCGTTAATTTGGTATTTTGAATTCTCATAACGGTATCACCACATATCCGCACTAAAATTATTATTGACCTATGTCAGTATTTTGAGAATTTTGGACACGTTTTTCAAACAAACTGGCTGTAGCTCGATATTTAGTATTCTCATTAGCTAACTACCAAATATATCAATATTGATATCCGTTATAGCCCCGTATAAGGGTAGCCCAAATATTAGATATTTTCAGAACTTCAATCATATTTTTCTCACTTATTTTTCGGTATGTTCAAGGTCATATCATAACATGAGTTTATTCTTAGAACCCCCCATTAATTTTTGATATTTTGATAGTCAATCTCGGCCGGGACGAACTTAACATCGTTTTAACTTGTTATTCTTATTAACCCAATTCAGAGTCTAATTGTTTCTTAGAAACAGGCCCCAACTTCGGCAAAACTATACCTTTCCGAAGATGATGGACCTGTGTTTAGACCACTAATTAATAACCATTGGCAATCTATTATATGTTTACCAAATCGAAATGAAATCTACATATGTATACCCTTCACCACACTGTTGTACAGGGTATTGTTTTGTGCATATGTAGAGATGGGCAGTGGGTAAATACCCAAAGGGTAAATACCCGGTAAATTGGGTAAATACCCGGTAAATTGGGTAAATACCCATTTGTGGGTATTTATTTGGGTATTTACTATATTGAATCGGTAATACAACATCTTACACCCTATTTCCGGGTTTATGTTATCAAATCGATTAAGAATGGATAGTTTTACGATACTTTAAAGACGTTGGTAAAAACTTGGGTAAATACCCGAGTTTTTACCCAACAATTGGGTATAAACTCATTAACTGCAGAACCACTTGACATAGGCGGCCAAAATTTTGCACACATGTTTCTAATGTCAAAGCAAATATAAAAATCCAACATGGGGTCCCTGGGTCCAAGTTTTGATATAGCCCCATATAACCATATCTCCCGATTTAAGGTATTTTTTGTCTATTAGACACATTTTACAACCAAATTGGCCGTAATTTGGCACAGAGTGTTCTCTTTGGGTACCAAATGTCCATGCAAAAATTTATGTATGTAGGTCCATATTTACTGGTAGCCCCCATACAAAGGTACCCCTATTTTGAGTATTTACCCAAAAAATGGGTATAAACTCATTAACTGCAGAACCACTTGACATAGGCGGCCAAAAATTGGCTCAGATAGTTTTTATATCAATACAAATATTGAAATCCAAAATGGGGTCCATGGGTCCAAGTTTTGATATAGCCCCCATACAACCGTATCTCCCGATTTAAGGTATTTTTTGCCTATTAGACACATTTTAGGGCCAAATTGGCTGTAATTTGGCACAGAGTGTTCTCTTTGGGTACCAAATGTCCATGCAAAAATTTATGTATGTAGGTCCATATTTACTGGTAGCCCCCATACAAAGGTACCCCTATTTTGAGTATTTACCCAAAAAATGGGTATAAACTCATTAACTGCAGAACCACTTGACATAGGCGGCCAATAATTGGCTCAGATGGTTTTTTTATCAATACAAATATTGAAATCCAAAATGGGGTCCCTGGGTCCAAGTTTTGATATAGCCCCCATATAACCGTATCTCCCGATTTAAGGTATTTTTTGCCTATTTGACACATTTTAGGGCCAAATTGGCTGTAATTTGGCACAGAGTGTTCTCTTCGGGTACCAAATGTCCATGCAAAAATTTATGTATGTAGGTCCATATTTACTGGTAGCCCCCATACAAAGGTACCCCTATTTTGAGTATTTACCCACAAAATGGGTATAAACTCATTAACTGCCGAACCACTTGACACAGGCGGCCAAAATTTTGCACACATGTTTCTAATGTCAAAGCAAATATAAAAATCCAACATGGGGTCCCTGGGTCCAAGTTTTGATATAGCCCCCATATAACCATATCTCCCGATTTAAGGTATTTTTTGTCTATTAGACACATTTTACAACCAAGTTGGCCGTAATTTGGCACAGAGTGTTCTCTTTGGGTACCAAATGTCCATGCAAAAATTTATGTATGTAGGTCCACGTTTACTGGTAGCCCCCATACAAAGGTACCCCTATTTTGAGTATTTACCCAAAAATAGGGTATAAACTCATTAACTGCCGAACCACTTGACACAGGCGGCCAAAATTTTGCACACATGTTTCTAATGTCAAAGCAAATATAAAAATCCAACATGGGGTCCCTGGGTCCAAGTTTTGATATAGCCCCCATATAACCATATCTCCCGATTTAAGGTATTTTTTGTCTATTAGACACATTTTACAACCAAGTTGGCCGTAATTTGGCACAGAGTGTTCTCTTTGGGTACCAAATGTCCATGCAAAAATTTATGTATGTAGGTCCACGTTTACTGGTAGCCCCCATACAAAGGTACCCCTATTTTGAGTATTTACCCAAAAATAGGGTATAAACTCATTAACTGCCGAACCACTTGACATAGGCGGCCAAAATTTTGTACACATGTTTCTAATGTCAAAGCAAATATAAAAATAAAATAGGGGTACCTTTGTATGGGGGCTACCAGTAAACGTGGACCTTCATACATAAAATTTTGCATGGACATTTGGTACCCAACAAGAACACTCTGTGCCAAATTACAGCCAATTTGGTTGTATAATGTGTCTAATAGGCAAAAAATACCTTAAATCGGGAGATACGGTTATATGGGGGCTATATCAAAACTTGGACCCAGGGACCCCATGTTGGATTTCTATATTTGCTTTGTCATTAGAAACATGTGTGCAAAAATTTGGCCGCTTATGTCAAGTGGTTCGGCAGTTAATGAGTTTATACCCAATTTTTGGGTAAATACTCAAAATAGGGGTACCTTTGTATGGGGGCTACCAGTAAATATGGACCTACATAAATAAATTTTTGCATGGACATTTGGTACCCAAAGAGAACACTCTGTGCCAAATTACAGCCAATTTGGCCTTAAAATGTGTCTAATAGGCAAAAAATACCTTAAATCGGGAGATACGGTTATATGGGGGCTATATCAAAACTTGGACCCAGGGACCCCATGTTGGATTTTTATATTTGCTTTGACATTAGAAACATGTGTGCAAAATTTTGGCCGCCTATGTCAAGTGGTTCTGCAGTTAATGAGTTTATACCCAATTTTGGGTAAAAACTCGGGTATTTACCCAAGTTTTTACCCTCGTCTTTAAAGTATCGTAAAACTATCCATTCTAAATCGATTTGATACAGAAACCCGGAAATAGGGTGTAAGATGTTGTATTACCGATTCAATGTAGTAAATACCCAAATAAATACCCGCAAATGGGTATTTACCCGGTATTTACCCACCCCTTGGGTATTTACCGGGTAAATACCCGGTAAATTCCATCTCTATGCATATGCAAAAGGAATAAGAATATGCACATGCATCACTTTCTCAGTCGATTTATGCATTTCCGTCCGTCTGTCCATGTTAAATAGTCAACAATGTACATGTCGCATTTATTATCCGAATTGGATGAAATTTGGCTCAAAGACGAACCATAGCTCCAATATATAGTTTCGTAAAATTTTTAGTAAATGGTGCACCAAAGTCCCAAAGTTAGGCTGATTGCCGCAAAATGTTGTACAACGTACTAAAGTTACTATAAAATAACGCGTGTCAAGTTTTGTTGAAATCGGTTTAGATTTAGATATAGCTCCCGCATATTTATCGTCCGATTTAATGTAAGTTGTGTACCAATGTCCCTATATATCCTTCAATTTGTACGAAATCTGGCATAGTGTACTTAATAAAATCTGGAATGATGTGTGTTAAGATTCGTGAAAATCGGTTCTAATTTAAATATATCTCCTATATATTTTTTCTTCCGATTTTATGTTAATTGAGCACCAAAGCCCTTACATTTCCTTTAATTTGCACGATATTAGACATAGCGTACTGAATTGAATCTAAAATAAAATGTGTTAAGTTTCGTGAAAATTGGTTCACATTTATATGTAGCTCTCATATATATTATTGTCCGATTTTAAGTTAATAGAGCACCAAACTCCTACCGTTTGTCCGATTGATACGAAATTTTGCACAACGAATATAAAATTATCCCATTGTACGCAAACGGCTCTAAATCTGTCCGAATGATAGGCAATTTAGCATAGGTTGCTGAAAGGCATGTGTATGAATTGATGTTAGTCGGTTCACTTGTAGATAAGGATCAAATATCAATTTTATGTCAGTGTTCCTTCGAAAGGGCGACGCCTATTAGGATTGGTAAGTATAAGTCCCATCTTCCAATATTATACAGACTCGCTTAACGATATAATAGAATTAATTTTCAGCAAATTACCAAAAGGAGTGAGCCGATATTCCCCACCTTAGTTTGGAAGAAATATTACAACGTGCAAAATTGGGATGAGATCGGTTACCTTTAATAGCTATCCAGCCAATAATAAATCGAATCCAACTTGTCTGAAGCGGATTTGATCTAAAGAAACATGACCAAATTACCAAAATGAGTGAGCCGATATTCCCCACCTTAGTTTGGAAGAAATATAAATCAACGTGCAAAATTGGGATGAGATCGGTTACCTTTAATAGCTATCCAGCCAATAATAAATCGAATCCAACTTGTCTGAAGCGGATTTGATCTAAAGAAACATGAGGTTTAAAACCAAACCATCTGAACCAATTTTTGGCCGCCTATGTCAAGTGGTTCTGCAGAGCACCAAACTCCTAATGTTTGTCCGATTGATACGAAATTTTGCACAACGAATATAAAATTATCCCATTGTACGCAAACGACTCTAAATCTGTCCGAATGATAGGAATTTTAGCATAGGTTGCTGAAAGGCATGTGTATGAATTGATGTTAGTCGGTTCACTTGTAGATAAGGATCAAATATCAATTTTATGTCAGTGTTCCTTCGAAAGGGCGACGCCTATTAGGATTGGTAAGTATAAGTCCCATCTTCCAATATTATACAGACTCGCTTAACGATATAATAGAATTAATTTTCAGCAAATTACCAAAATGAGTGAGCCGATATTCCCCACCTTAGTTTGGAAGAAATATTACAACGTGCAAAATTGGGATGAGATCGGTTACCTTTAATAGCTATCCAGCCAATAATAAATCGAATCCAACTTGTCTGAAGCGGATTTGATCTAAAGAAACATGAGGTTTAAAACCAATGTTTCGATGAGGCACCTTTTTGCCGTAGCTACCCTTACCCTCACTAGCCATAAATCTCATATAATTCCAATGGGGATCTTCTACCTTTTTTAAATATTTTAAAATGACACAACACTCGCATTTTAACTGTACTATGTTTTACATTTCATTAAAAATTTCTACGATCCTCATGTGTTTCGTTAAAATATTCAGCACGTACCAAAATTACTCGTTGTGATAACAGTTCTTCTACGTATTCATGAAACTTTTTAAATAAATCTGTTCCTACGTGGAACAATTACCCACGAACTTTATAATTTGAAACATAGATACTTGGATTGTACAAAACTGAGATTAACTTACCTTACGTTTCGACCTTGCCATGCGTTGATCTCGTGAATTTTCCGCTTCACCCGGTGGTCGTTTGCCCCATACGGCCAATGCAATGCGGGTGTAGGTGAATATTAGCACCGACAATGGAACAATAAATTGCAGTGTCAGCAATGCCAGTGTGTAATAATAGTTCTGTTCGGCTGTGGGCCATTCCTCCTTACAAATGTATCTGAGGATAAGAAGTAGAAGAAGGAAGACAAAGATGAAGCAGGAACACAATAAGAACAAACAAAAGTCACAAAGGAAATCATGCACAAACAATGAAATTGTAAATTATACATGAATTATGACAGCTGAAATGGTAACTGTGGCTGTGTGTGGTTGTGCGAACTGCAAATGTGGGCTGACTTACTGGCTGTTCCAGAAGCACTTGTTTGACAAGGGTAGTGGACATTTGAATGGTGCCTTAACAAATATTAAATATTTGCTAAAGCCTCTGGTTTACAGCAAATACTAGTGTAATTTTGTATTCACTTTAGATGTTGTAACAAATGTTGGTATATTAAAAGAAAGAGTGCGTAAAAAGGGTTTGTATCCCTAAGAATGTTTTCTTCATTTTCTTAAATTGGAATTAAAATTAAAGTTGACGCATAAATTAGCTAAGACCATTTTTAATGAAATTGTGTTGAAGATGACTTTTCACCAAGAAATGATGTGAAAAAGGTCGTCCCTTTTTTAACACAAAAGATAACATATATTTAAAGTTATGCCAGGAAAATACCAGTAGGGCTAAATAATAAACAAACACCCATTAATTAACTGGCATATGGAAATGTGTTCTGGTCAATTTTAAGGTTTTATTAAAGTTTGGTTTTTCTTGATTAAAAATACAAAATTAATTCTATATACAAATATCAAGTGTATGGTGGGGTACGTTTAGTTGTTTGTAGAGCTCGAAAGTGAATTCCTTCCATGAAAGTACATGGTTTGTGTTTGGAAATATGATTGGTAAAATTTTGGATACCACATTTTTTACTATATTCTTTGTAATGTTTAAATATTAAAAATCGACATTACTTACCTTCCACACAACTCATACCAATCACCTGGTTGGACTAATTTTGATACAATTGGTATTGGCAACGCTGTTGCCAGGGCAATAAACCATATGCCAACTATTATGAATTTGGCATACCTGTAAAGAAGAAAGACCTGTGTTATTAACATAACTCAGTACGATAATTATTTTATGTATAAAGAAGTAATTGGTCCATGAATAATCTTAACATATATATCTAATACTAGCGAAGTGCCCGCTGACATTTTATATGAAAGTCTTGGATACTGTATAATTTGTTGTACTATAATTCCGAATTCCACCTCTATTCCTAAATCTAATATCAAGTTTTTTACCACTTAGTACACATTGTTACGAAATGAAAACAGCCTCTATATTTCAAACCTGCACTTCAACAGTAATTTTATTTCGACGTTTCTGGATCCCAGCCCCATCCAAATTAATCCAATCAATCCACTTTCGGGATTCCAGCCCCACCCGTGCTATAGTTCCATGTCTCAATTCTATACTTCAACATCAACCATTATTCTAAATTTTAGGTTTCCAGTTCTCTCGGTTCAACCAAATCCAAATTATACTAAATCTAGTGCCGTTTTGTAATTTCCGTACACATAAATACGAATTTCCAAATTTGTCTCTATAGCTCAATCTTCAACAGCATTCGTTATACCAAATTTCCCAAAATCCACTTTTCGTACCCATAAGTACGAAGTGTCTAAACTACCTCAATCCTACACTCCAACAAATATTTTAATTCCAAATTTAAAGACTCCAGCCTTATATGTTCACCTAAATTCAACTTGTACCAAATTCACTACAATTTAGTATATTCATACATAGTAATCGTAATTCCTATTTTCAGGATTCCATCTCTATACGCTCAATAAATGCAAATAGTACCAAATTTAGTACACATAAGTACGAATTTCCGATACTCAATTAAATTTTCGAACTGAATAGACGTATTTTTTTGTGTCTGAAAAAAGGAAAAATAAATTTGGAAAATTAAAAAAAAACATATACATACAGTGAGTGTAATAAGTATTTTGCCTCAACAAAAATTTGAAAAAATTCCAATATATACGCCTAAAGCTATTTTCAGCATATAAACAATATTAATGGACCATAAAGTTTTCAAAGTCAGAAAAAGAATTATTTTATTATTATTAAGACCATATAGGTCTAAACGTATTTGGGATGTTTTGAAGGACTATATTTAATACTCTCATTTTGATTAGGACGAGAAAATACCAAATATTAAATGAAATATTGATGGAGAATGTATTGAATGTAAATGTGAGAAAATACCCGAAAAAATGCCGTTGTTTAAAAAATGCCGTGATGTAAGCGTGTGAATTTTTTCAAAAATAATAATAAAAAGCAAAATACTTTTTTGGATAATATTTTTTTGTGATTCTTGCAGAAATAAAAAAAGGAAAAATAAATTTGGAAAATTAAAAAAAAACATATACATATGTACATATATACAATTATAAAAACCTGAAAAGAGAAATATCTTATTATGGACGATTGGTTGTCTGTGGAGGAAAGAATTTCATCCGTAAAAGTCCCCCCGGATAAAGGTGCGGATAGCAGAAAATCGAGGAGAATCAATACGAAATTACCGTCCAAATTTTGCTCGGAGGAATCATTGAGCTCTTCCGAAGTTTCCCAAACCAATGCGAAGTCAAAAGATTTGAACGCAAAATCAAGGTACAAATCTAAAGCAAATGAAGAAAGGACATTTTGTAGCGATGCAAGCCAAAATGAATTTCTCCCCGTAAGTTCACAAGATAAGGTTAGTAGAATAGATTCTGTTGCCGATCTTACAATCGAAAGTGGTCAATCTCAAACTAAACGTCCCCGAATTTGTGAGTTATCTGACATAGCCCTAAAAGTTGCATAGAATTCCCAAAATCGATTCGCATTATTGAATGATATTGACATACTTCTCGAACCATCTATCCCAAGAGCACAGCCGTCTCAAAGCCAATGTGAAATCAATGTCAAAGAGCAAAATGCGTCTATTAGTAGAAATGAAAAGTCACCCAATTCTATAAACAATCTTAAGGGGTTTTGCCCGCCAATTTTTCTTTTCGATGTAAACATAACAGATTTGATACGAACACTTAAATCCCAGAACATAGTTTTTAAAATTGTAAACAAGAGCCAAAGAAAAAAGTGCAGTTCATTCAGAAATGATTGATCTCCTTAAAACCAAGGAAATACCAGCATACACATATACACCTAAAGAACATAAACGTTCTCGACTAGTTTTAAGGGCACTTCATTACAAAACAACCTTAGACGAGATAAAGAACGATATTAATGAGCTAGTGCCCAATACGGTGGAGGATGTTAGGAAATTTTCGACTGAATTTTCTAAAAAAAAAAATATTGATACTGGGCTTTACTTAATTAATCTATTGCCAGGAAAATCTGTAACTGAATTAAGGGCTCAAAAATATATTTGCTCCCAAAAGGTAACATGGGAAATACCCAACTCAAATTTAAAGGTTGTACAATGTTGGCGGTGTCAACATTGGGGCCATATCTCAAAAAATTGTACCAGACTATATGTCTGTATGAAATGTGATCAAAAGCATGCACCAGGTGACTCCAAATTAGTATCTTATGAAGAAAATAAGCCTTATTGTGCGAATTGCAACCAATTTGGTCATAGGGGCTGTAGCGCTTACAAAGATTATATAAAGAATCAGGAACAAACTAAGAGTATAGCTAAGTAAAAAAAGGCATTAGCTTCCTGTAATGTGTCAAAAGTGTTAAACGGTTTCAACACATGCAACCCAAGCGGAACATACGCTGGTTGTTTTACAGACTCTCAGCATAGAAGATCGAAACCTATTATAATAGAGGCATTTTTGAAAATTGCTAAGGATATTTGTCAGGCCGAAACTATAACCCTGGAGGAAATTTTGTTAGGCAATATAGAACACTGTCAAAGGAACAAGCAAGGATTCAATGCTTAGAACTTTTAGAGGAAATAAAACAAAAATATGGTCCGTAACTTTTTAAATTTTCTGTCATTTAATGTTAGATCGATTATTGAAGCGAGTCGTAGAATTGAATTATCAAATATTTTAAATTCAAACAACCTTGACTTCGCATTTATACAAGAAACTCAGTTAAGAGATGCCCATAGAGTTGCTTTAGAAAATTACGCGTTCGTAAGAGATAATAGTTCCCAAGGCGTAGCAATAGCTTTAAGAAAATCATTAAAATTTCAAAAAGTGTTTGTAAGGGATTTTACATATCCTAGCTTGTTTTTAAGTATTGGTATCATTTTACGATCTACATCCCATGCAATGCTGATCTCACTCAATATAGTGCCAGTTTGGAAGCATTGAATATTATTTCCCGAAATTACTACGGAGTAATAATAGGGGGTGATTTTAACTCCAGATACTCGGATTGGGGTGACACATTAAATAATTTGAATGGGAACACCTTTTATGAATGGATTCGGGAATCGTCGGTGGATTTTTTAAGAATCTCAGACTCCGTTTCATCTTTCCCGAATGGTGCATCATTTCTAGACCATTTTATAGTAAGCACCAACTTAGTCGATCCGATATCTCAAAATTTCCAAATGAGCTCATTACCAACATTTTCTGACCATTTCCCTTAAGATAACACTTAAAATTGTCATCGTTTTCAATTATTTTAAGTCCTCTTAAAACGTATACTTCCTATAAAAACACAAATTGGGATACATTCCGAGTTCATATTCAAGATTGTTTGCTGAATAACTTTCCGGATTCAAAACGGAACTTTTCTAACATTGAGATAGATTATTATATTGACAATATTTCAGATGTGATAACTAATGTTCATTCCAAGCACTCGGAAATTAAAAAAAAAATGGGTAAAATATACATCGTTTCAGATCAAATAAAAAACCTCTTTAAATTAAAGTATTCATGGCAAAAGGATTTGAAAAAAATCTATAATAGGACTCAAGATAGATCGGATCCAAATTACCGTTTATTATCAAAACACGTACAACTTTTAGGTACTATAATTAAAAGACAAGTTGAAATAGAACAGTCTAAAATATTTTCTGAAAGGCTTAAGCAAATAAAACCGGGGCCAAAAGCCCATAAGCAGGTGTATAATATCATTGGTCATAAACGAAAAGCAAACCTAAATAAATTAAACGAAAATGGAGCTTTGATTGACGATAATCTAGTTGCATGCGATAAACTTAAACAATATTTCGCTACTATTTATAGTCATTCATATTTAAGTGAAGACATACATGATATGGAAGATATAGTTCATAACACAATAGCCAGTAGAACTCATATGCTTAATTTTAATGCCATGGAATCTTCTCTTAATTTTATGAGAAACCCAAGGCTAACAAATATGGACGAAATTATTAACCTTAGCAAAGATATTAATAATAAAAAGTCTTGTGGATTGGACAACATATCAAACTTTATAATAAAAAA
>NW_026878938.1:0-25388 GCF_032173495.1 Musca vetustissima
TGAAATATAGGTCTACTTTTTCTGGTAGCCCCCATACAACGATCCCCCCATTTTTCGGTATTTTGGAGAATTTTTGAATTTACTGCAATTCGGTACATTGGGTTCGTATTGGGAATTCCCAACCATCGGTGTAGGTCCACATTTTGAAATAGTCCGTATGTGTATACCCTACACAACTATGTTGTTAGGGTATTATAGCTTTGTGCAGCCGCAAGATTTTGTAACGCCGCGAAATATTGGTCCTAGACCCACCTTTAAGTATACCCATCGTCATATCTCGACCAGCTGAGTCGATCTAGACATGTGTGTCCGTCCGTCTTTCCGGCCACAGTCACGAAATTTTGCATTTAGAATGGGTTCTGCCCAATGAAGACCCCTATTTTTTTTCGTAAAGATCGTTTAACATTTCGGGTATGAAATGGACGAAACACGTTAATTTTGTCTGATTTTCTGTTCGCTCCAGAGCCCGCAATTATGGCCCGCGAATTTTTACATGGAGAAGGGGATCAGGCCAAAGAATATGCATGCTTGCTTTGATAAAGATCGGTTAATATTTAGCGTGTCAAATGGACCCTGACTTTTGTGTGAAAAAATACAAAATTTGTATTATATAGAGTATATATTTACCTCTAAAGGACATAGACCAGAGATAGTATATCCCTTTGGATTGATACCAATTTTATTGTTGTATGTACTCGGATGTGGGAGCTATACATAAATATTTACATTTGTCTACGTTTTCATTATTTAGTAACCCATTTCAACACTGGAGGGCGGAAATATACGGCTGATCGCTTTGAAATGTTCTATTAAGTTCCAGTTTTGGTCTAGAACAACGCCTATAATTTTCGGTGATGATCAGATAATGATTTTCGTGGAAGTTGTGTAGGGTATCATATGGTCGGCCGCCTATACTGCTCCGCTCACTGGTTTTATTTCAAGTAACTGTCAATATACCTTGTTTATGTGATGTTTGGTCCAAAAATGAAGCAATATATTTAAAGGAGGACTATATTAAAACGTGCATCTTTACTGAAAAAACAAAACGCTTAACATTCCAAGAATCCCTAATGCCAAATTACAGTCGTCTCTGTGGGAAAATACGACTAAACAATTCAAAATTCCGAAATAGAACCTGGGAACTCATCTAAACGCTTTAAACATGGTGAGCCGAGCGAAAATCACTGACCAAATATTTTTTCTGTACGTTCGGGAAATAAAATAAGTTATCATAAGCTATATAGTAAATCAAATACATTTTTTTGCCAGCATAACATTCACTTCTTTGATTTGCGAACTTCACCAAAGACACCACTAATTGTGTTGTTTCACTCAAAAATAAACGTCTTACGATGCTTCAAAGGAAAAGTCGCAACATGTCCAGCTTTGTGTACTTCTAAGGGGTTTACAACATTTTTACAGGGTTTCCAACATTCATCGACACATGTCGAATACATCATCGCATTTCCCATCATCCGACCATCTCTGGATGTGTCATATGTGGGAGTTTGATAAATGAAAGGATTTTATACTTTGCCCAGAATGAATTGACCGCACTTTGCATAGCTTTGCATTGAGCTTATGTGCGGGGGGTTCCAACAATGGATAACAGCTCGCCCACAAAAGGAGTCAAGGACCATGCGATGGAAAACAAAAATTGGATAGGTTGTGTAAAAAATGCGAATATGTTTGCAAATAAATGGAAACGTTGAAGTGGGAACCCTTTTAATATATTTTCTTACAATATTTACTCAGAATTAAAAAAAAACACATAACTTCCCTACCGATGTCCCTTCCCCATCCAATGTATATACATAAATATATTATGTTATAGGAATCCATTTAAAATGTGATGATGATTTGGTTCACATGCGTCATATCACATTCACGTCGATTCGAAGAAAACGGCTCCCTGTAAATGTGTTGTTTTTTGTTGAGTTCTGGGGAATGGCAAAATGTTTTTTTTTTTTGTTTCTTTTTATTTCCCTCTCAAAGAATGTTGAGGCTGTAATGGGATACGGATTTATCCTGCTGTTTATACAACAATTTTCCTATGTCGAGTTTTAGCATTTGATCCGGTTTTAATGGGTCAGCAGCGTAACCATTAGTATCATGATAACCCACAAATGGAATGCCGAACATTAGTTTGGTTTGAAAGAGAATGTAAAATGAAATGGTCAAGATGACGTTGGTGGTTCTTCGTGTGTATGTATGGGACATACATGTATATAGATGACTCATTTTGTGGTCGGATGGAGAAATCGCAATAGATATCTTGCATGCGGGATAGAAGTGTTTTAATTGAAGAAATGAGGTAATTGTGTTCCAAGAAGCATGGAAATATTCATTGATAGGAAATAAAAGCTATGAAGTACATATATCGATATATCTATAGAAAAAATAGGATTTGTGGTCCCGTAAATTTGTTTCTATACAATATGTAGGACCTGTGGTGTTTATTCTGTGAATTTTTTTCTATAGAAAAAAATAGGACTGTGGTGTTTATCCTGTGAATTTTTTTCTATAGAAAAAAATAGGACCTGTGGGTCTGTGAATTTTTTTCTATAGAAAAAAATAGGACCTGTGGGTCTGTGAATTTTTTTCTATAGAAAAAAAATAGGACCTGTGGGTCTGTGAATTTTTTTCTATAGAAAAAAATAGGACCTGTGGGTCTGTGAATTTTTTTCTATAGAAAAAAGAAAAAAAATGAACCCAAAGGTCTGTGAATTTTTTTCTATAGAAAAAAAGGACCTGTGGGTCTGTGAATTTTTTTCTATAGAAAAAAAGGACCTGTGGGTCTGTGAATTTTTTTCTATAGAAAAAATAGGACCTGTGGGTCTGTGATTTTTTTCTATAGAAAAGAATAGGACCTGCTTTGGGACTGTGAATTTTTTTCTATAGAAAAAAATAGGACCTATGTGTCTGTGAATTTTTTCTATTAAAAATAGGACCTATGGGTCTGTGAATTTTTTTCTATAGACAAAAATTGGGCTTATGGGTCTGTGAATTTTTTTCCTATAGAGTTTTATAGGAGAAATAAAATTTAAAAAAATTATGTTTATATGATCCTTGGCACAATATTTTTAAACAAATTAAATGTATAAATATTGCGGTGGTTTATGTAAGCCAGTGTCATATTAATTATAAAAACCTAAGTTTTTTTTTTGGTGATATGTGGGCCAACCAAATGTGCAACAGGGTCATGTGCACCAACGAAATATCGTTGAATTTCATTTCAAATCCACTTAAATATTTTCAATGACACGAACACGTTTATTTCCGCCTATCCGGCGTGTTTTTTTTTGCACTTTGTGTGGTCTTGCTTCTATGGCATTTTAACATGTTTGTGTGTATAGACGTGTGTGTGTGTAAAAAGACCAGATATTGTATGTGTTTGTTTTCGTTATTTGTTTTCAGGTCAAGTGTGGTCACATATGTGGACGTTTCAGTTATCCTGGTATTATGGAGGCTGCCTACGGCAAATACGGCTACTACCTATTGTCCTTGCTGCAATTTATGTATCCATTCCTAGGTATGTATGTGTGTATGTATTACAAATTGTACGTCAACAATTTTAGTTGCAGTGAGTGCTGGTGTCTGAAATCTTTAAAATCTCCACTAAAGCCATATTTAAAATAAACATTTATTGTATAAAATCCAATAACCATTACAAATGCGACTAGTATTCGGTAAATCATGCGACTAATTCGTGTAACGGAAATGTTCAACAATAAATTCACTGCACTTAAAACTAAATGGCATTTTGTGTTGATATGTATCTGTGTATGTATGTACGTATGTGTGTTTTGTATTTGTTTATATTTCCGTAATTACAGCCATGATTTCCTACAATGTTGTGGTTGGTGATACTATGTCTAAGGTGTTGGTACGCCTAATACCATCGTGGGGCTCTTCAATGGGTGCTGTACGCCTGGGTGTGGTTTTCTTTGTAACGGTGGGCATTGTGGTGCCGTTGTGCCTCTACAAGAACGTTTCCCGCCTGGCAAGAGCAAGTTTTATTAGCTTGGCCTGTGTGGTTTTTATACTCTTCGCTGTGATTATCAAACTTATTTCCGGTGATTATAAAGTGTAAGTATTTGTATCAAGGTGTCAGTTATCCTTGGCAGAAGGAATGCTACTTTTTTGTATGCAAACAAAAAAATAAAGAAAGTATAAATTAAATGAGTATCAAAATGTTGAAATTGTGCACGATATTAATATTTATGACTGCGATAAATAAACTCTAATTGTGTTTATAGACTTTTATAAACAAACATATGTCAAGGTTTATGTGCGATATACGCTACGCTCGTTATGTACGCAGGATATTCGGAATATCTATGAATTGATATTTTTGGAGAAGGCATGATAATACATTTTATAGTAAAAATACACCTGCGTGTTAGAGAATTTTTTGTAGAAAACAGTAGGATATGACAATTATTCTAAGACCTGAAGGTCTGTGATTTTTATACCCTTCATCACACTGTGGTACAAGGTATTATGTCTTTGTGCATATATTTGTAACATGCAAAAATAATCGAGATAAACCCATGTTTCCTTTTGGGAATATGCATAGAATCACTTTCTGAGTCGATTTATGGATGTCCGTCCGTCCGTCTGTCTGTCTGTTGGTGTTAAATGGTAAACAAAGTACAGGTCGCATTTATGATCCGAATTGGATGAAATTTGGCACAGCTCACTTGTTTAGCCCAAGGACAAATCCTTTTGAAATTGGGAAAAATCGGTTCAGATTTAGATATAGCTCCCATATATATTTTCGTCCGATTTAAGGTAAATGGTGCACCAAAGTCCCTAAATAGCTTTCGATTTGCACGAAATATTGCACAGCGTACTGAAAATCGGTTCAGATTTAGATATAGCTCCTATATATATATATTCGTCCGATTTAAAGTAAATGTTGCACCACAGTTCTTAAATATCTTTCGATTTGCACGAAATTTGGCATAACGTATTGAATTGAGCATAGAGTGATATCTTCCAAGTTTAGAAAATCGGTCCAGATTTAGATATAGCTTCCATATTCGTCCGATTTAAGGTAAATGGTGCACTAAAGACCCTATATGTCTCTCGATTTGCACGAAATTTAGTATAACGTAGTGAATTGAGCCTATAATGACGTCTGCCAAGTTTAGTGAAAATCGGTCAACATTTATATATTGCTCCCATATATAGTTTCGTCCGATTTCATGTAAATGGTGCACCAAAGTCTTTATATATACTTCGATTTGGACGAAATTTTGGATAAAGTATTGAATTGATCCAAGAGGGATGTCTGCCAAGTTTCGTCATAATCTGTTCAGTTTTAGATATAGCTCCCATATATAGATTCGTCCGATTTCATGTAAATGGTGCATCCCTATATATCATTCATTTAGTCCAGACTGATGTGTGCCAAGTTTCGTGAAAATCGATTGAGATTTAGATATAGCTGCCTTATATTATAGATTGATTTTATGTAATTGACGCACTAAGGATCCAATATATGGCTGATAGGAACAAAACGTACTGAAATTAGTATGACCTAACCTGTGACAAGTTTCGTTGAAATCGGTTCATATTTGGATATAACTTCCATGTATATTTTCAGCCGATTTTAATTAAATTGGACATGAAACTCCTCTTGTTAGTCAGATTGACATCAAATTTTGCACAACGTACAAATTTGAGCATAGAATTACGTAGTTGCATTTTCTAGAAGTACAGACATAGCCTAGCGGATGACCTATTGATATTTGTTTGAAGTCGATTGATCTGAGTCTATTCACATTTAAATAAACATTTTATTTTATCCAATTTCATACCCATAGTGGTGAAGGGTATCATATAGTCGGCTCCGTCCGACTTTACTACTTTCCTTACTGGTTTCATTTTGGTCTGTGATTTTTTATAAAAAAATGCCCTTATGCCCAGGGTCCAACTATTTCTACAGAAAAAAATTCCAAGAAGTTCGGGTACTAGTTTTTTCCGCGGAAAAAATCCCCAGTTTTTTCCATGGAAAATGAGTTCACAGGCAATCAGGGTCCTCTTTTTTGTAAAAAACACACACACACGTCTTTTTTCTATAGAAAAATGCGCAGACCCCAGGGATCTGCGCATTTTTTGTATTGAAAAAAATAGGACCTGAGGGTCTGTGAATTTTGTTCTATAGAAAAAATAAGACCTGTGGGTCTGTGAATTTTTCTATAGAAAAAAAAATAAGACCTGAGAGTTAGTGAATTTATTTCTATAGACAAAAATAAGAACTGAGAGTCTGTGATTTTTTTGCATTAAAAAATAAGACCCGAGGGTCTGTAATTTATTTTCTGTAGAAAATAAAGCCCTTAGAATGTGTGAATTTATTTCTGTGCATTTAATGCTTTTATTTTTAGTTTCCACAAGAAAAAATAGGATATTAGGTTCCGTAATTTTTTTACAATACAATAAGAAAAATTTTAAAATTTGCTTTCCGATTATGGTTCCTCTAAAGCGAATCCTCTTTCTTTCTTTGTAACCATTCTGTAACAATACTAAGCACCGACGGCATTAGTCAAACAATCCTCTCGCAAGTGCTTCACGCTGTTAAATAGCTTTTATATGGAGCGTAATTGCAACAAATTGTTTCTTACAAATGCCACATCACGAAACAACAATAGCAAGTGGATCCTTTACAAAATAAAATAAAAAATAGCCACTTTTGTTGCTTTTCAGGTGGAATATTTATTCACCATTTTGAAAGGATTTAGCTGTAACAGTAAACAGTGAATTGTTCGCCGACAAAAGCGATGTTAACAAGTGAACGTGGTCTTAACTCTGGTGGGGTCATACTTAACGTTAAAGTGAAAAAGGCAATAGGGATATATAAAGAAATGTAGTCGAGAGTTGTAAAATTCCTTGGCCAGTGGGAAAGTACAATCTAAATTGAAAAATATTATTTCCCGTTTAATAATTAGGTTAATTGAGCACAATGAAACAGACATAAGTTATTCCAACCATACTCATTAATAGCGATGATATTAGTATATCAGTCCTTTATTATCAGTGACCTAACTAATATCCGTAGAAGTTACATTTTTTATTCACTTGTTTAGAGTAGGAATTTTCTAAGACGACTAAGACACTTTAAACAGATAATATTTTGTGCACCAAAATTTCGAACAATATACTATTCCCAACTAGTTTCATAGGTATTCAAGCTTTACACAATAATCAGGGCCGTTTGACCCGCTATAAAAACCCATAAAACCTTCGTTTGCGGGTTGCTATAGCTCCCATATAAATGTACCGACCAATGTTCGAGATATTTGAAGGCTTTTCCCACGATATAGCTGTAATTTGGTATAAAGGATTTTTGGGTGTATTTTCCCATTGTAGTGGCTGTAATTTGGCCTTCGACAATTCAATATAGATTCAGGTTTTGATTTCGCCTCCACACAATGTTCGGTATTATTAAAATTCTAACCGGATTTTTTCTACAGACAATGTTATGTAAATTGGAATATTATTTTTATTCAGGACATGAGCAACCTACTTCCACATCATGAAACAAGATGGAAAGTTAAAGCCAATAAGTAAAGTAGTAGAAAAATCGGACGGAGCCGACTATATGATACCCTTCAACACTATGGGTATATTAAACAGGGCTATTAACATGAAATTGAATGAACTAAAATATGTTATATTTATCTAAATATGAATCGACTCAGATCAATACATAAACATGTCATTCGTTTGTTACAATGGTACAAAAGTATCTAAATCGACTTCAAGCAAATATTAATAGGACATCCGTTGGGCTATGTCTATACTTCTGAAAAACGCAACTACGTATTCTATGCTCAATTTTGTGCGTTGTGCAAAATTTCATGTCAATATGACAAATCTCAACCTAAATCTATGCAATAATAGAACTTTGGTATATTATTTACATTAAATCGAAAGAAAAAAAAAAATATATATATATATATATATATATTTAGATCTGAACCGATTTTCACGAAACTCAGCACACATCATTCCAGACTGAATTCAGTACGCAAATTTCGTGGAAATCGAAAGATATATAAAGACTTTGCTGCACCTTTTCCATTAGATCGGACGAAAATATATATGGGAGCTATATCTACATCTGAACCGATTTTCACGAAACTTGGCAGACATCACCCCAGGCTAAATTCAGTACGTTATGCCAAATTTCGTACAAATCGAAAGATATACAGGGACTTTGGTGCATCATTTATATTAAATCGGAGGAAAATATATATGGAAGCTATATCTCAATCTGAACCGATTTTCACGAAACTTGGCTGACATCACTCTAGGTTCAATTCAGTACGTTATGCCAAATTTCGTGCAAATCGAAAGCTATATAGGGACTTTGGAGTACCTTTTCCATTAAATCGAACGAAAATATATATGGGAGCTATATCTAAATCTGAACCGATTTTCACGAAACTTGGCAGACATAACTCTAGGCTCAATTGAGTACATTATGCCAAATTTCGTGCAAATCGAAAGATATACAGGGACTTTGGTGCACCTTTTACAATAAATCGGACGAAAAAATATATGGGAGCTATATCTAAATATGAACCGATTTTCACGAAACTTGGCAGACATCACTCCAAAAAAATTCAGTACGTTATGCCAAATTTCGTGCAAATCGAAAGATATACAGGGACTTTGGTGCACCTTTTACAATAAATCGGACGAAAATATATATATGGGAGCTTCATTTATATCTTAGACGATTTTCACGAAACTTGGCTGACATCACTCTAGGCTCAATTCAGTACGTTATGCCAAATTTCGTGCAAATCCAAAGATATATAGGGACATTGGTGCACCATTTACCTTAAATCGGACGAAACTATATATGGGAGCTATATTTAAATCTGGGCCGATTTTCACGAAACTTGGCAGGCATCACTCAAGACTCAATTCAGTGCGTTATGCCAAATTTCGTGCAAATCGAAAGATATATGGGGACTTTGATGCACAATTCGGACGAAGATATATATGGGAGCTATATCTGAATCTGAACCGATTTTTACCAATTTCAATAAGGTTCGTCCTTTCTTACAATTTAACACCAACAGACGGACGGGCATGCATAAATCGATTCAGAAAGTGATTCTATGCATATTCTCAAAAGGAACTATGGGTCTATACCGTTTCCTTTTTGCCTGTTACAAACATATGTACGAGGAAACAATACCCTGTACCACAGTGTGGTGAAGGGTATAAGAACATAGTCTTCATATAAAGGTCTCGACGATAAAAGGAATTGTGAATGTACATCATGGAGGGCTTAAATTTTCGGCTTGGCTGAACTTAATAAATGTTTTACTGTAGGGCATTTGAACATATTATTGACCCAACTTAGCCACATTTTACTTATTTCCTTTACTTACATTTTTCTAAAAAACACCACGTGTGTACTTATGCGATTTTTCTTTGCTGTCAAGAATTTTAATTGTGGCACTTGTTTTTTGTTTTGCTAACTTCTACCTAAGCTCATTTCTTAGTTTGTAGTCTGCTTTTAACTTTCGTTTTTATGCACATTCAAGCGCAAAGAAAAGTAAATTACAGGAAATTGTTTCATTTAAACATTTAAGTAATTAATCGTCTGTAAAGGATTTTGTATGTGAACATGTGTTTCAGTGCACTGTAAATGAGTGAGTGTGTGTTTGGGTTCTATACATGAACTTCCGTTTTGTGTTGGATTGTTTGTTTATTAAACAAGCAACAGTATATTGAGTTTAAATTTGATAATTAAGAAAAAATTAAAGTAGAGGTAATAAATCTGTATTTTTGGGAGATTTTGGGAAAAATGGTGTAATTTTTCTAAACTTAATATAAATTGAATTTGTGGTCACAACTTAAATACCCGTTTCTTCTTGTATGTGCAAGTACAAATTATATCCCACTACGTTTAGCGAAATATATGTATATGTATCTTTGTACATAATTATATCAAATGTGTAGATAGATAAACCAACATTTAGTGCAAATCCCATAACACAATTATACCAGGGAGCCACGATAAGACTATTCGTGCTTAACGTAATTAGTGGTTCGCTGTTTTGATTGTATTTTTGGTTGGTTGGTGAATTCGCACAAAATTTCTTTAGCTTCAGTGTTCATTTAATTTAAGAAACCACATTGATTTAGCAAAACGGTGACAATTTGCGGAAAAGAAATTGAATTAATACTGTTATCAGATTTGAAATATTGCCGCAATGGTTATGTGAATAATGTTTAGATTATAATAGGAAATTATTATTCATTTAATGGGGAGTTAAATAACGCGATATTTTAGGAATACATAAAATGTGAGAAATTATTTATTAAATCTCATGTAAAATAATGGAAAATAGGTAAGCAAAGCTGTACAGACGAACAGTGATGACCATAAAATACCGCATATAACTACCATTTTAACTATCCGCAAATATTGTGCGGCAGTAGTAATAATAATTCATATTATAATATGAATTGTTATTGAATACGCTTATTCAAAATCTATTTTTTTATCATCGCCGATTTTTAATTTCTACATTAAAATTACCTAAATTGACTGCACTCTTATGAATTGGATAATCAGTTGTAACTCTCCTTAAGGGTACACCACACATTCTCGGTTTCAAAAAAAAAAAAAATAAATAAATAAAAATAATTTTTTATTTTGAATTTATTTCAACCTACTCTAATTGAAGAATGCCCCTATAAATTTTCAAGTACAAATCTCAACAATTTTTGAAGATATCGCCGATTTGTTGTGTTAGCATCAGGAGACAGCAAGTGGGCTTATCAAACTTTAAACGCGTTTTTGCGAATGCCGGGCACGATAACTCAAAAACTAATAACCCAATCGATTTCAAATTTTGGGACGTTTCTCTGTGAGTGTATAGCTATGGAATGAACTAGGATAAAGCCAATCGGTGAAGATCGTCCTTATTTTTTTAACTTAGTTTGTGGTTAAAAATAGGCGTTTAAAAAAAATCAAAGTTTCGCCATTTTGTTAATTGTTGTGCGAAGTCAATAATCGTAGTTCATACGAGAGCCAGAAATGTACTATTTCTAACACCGTTAGAATTTTCGGATTCCGATGTTCCAGTGAGGAGTTATCATGCCCGCCAACAAAAATAACATCACAAAAAACAACAACAATTTTTTGTAAATGATTTTTCTTCCTTTTTAAATCTTCAAATATATATGTGCAAAGTTACAAAGCTTAACATGCATTGGTATTCATTTACCAGCTCATTTGCAATCTTAGAAATAAACAAGTGAAAAAGCGTTAAGTTCGGCCGGGCCGAACTTTGGATACCCTCCACCATAGTTATACTGACTGATACATGCAATGAAAATATAGGGAACATACCAAAAAGTGGGCACATACCGATAATACCGATTTATGTAAACCATTATGTACATTAAATACAAACTTCGGCAATTTTTAATGGGGATTTTTCCTAAAATCTGTATGATCCAAAAAGTGGACTGATATTTATAACGCATTGTAGAGTATGAAATCCTCAAACTACTGTAATTTAGATTACAAAGTTATATGAGGCTATGCCTAAAGAGGGACCAATATTGATTACATAGTGTAGGAAATAGTGAATATTTGGGGATATCATCATATGAGGGCTATGCCTAATTAATGACCGGTATATGCCAATTTTGAACAAAATATTTTAATTGTTTATCTCAATTCTTTCCTTTAGGAGGTATCACGATATTGAGGATATGCCTAAATGTCTGCCGATATATTTCATTATCATCATGTTTGAGTTTTTTTTTTATCACAATATCATTAGAAGGCGGAATGCTTACAACAGATGGCTAAATAGTCTTTGTAGGGTAAAATTTGACTATTCCCCGTACCGACTAACCACACACGGAACAAATCAGTAAACTAGTTTAATATAAAAAAGGGGGTTATATGGGGACTACCCCTAAAAAGCGGTGAATATTAATAATTTTTGGTGGGGAGATTTGTTACCATATACGACTACAAATTACCAAATTTCAGCGAATTCGGTTGAAAAACGCGCTCAAGAACCTCAAAATATCGAAAATCGGGGGTACCCTTATATGGGGGCTACCCGAAAAAAATGACCTATATTTATAATTTTTTGTGAAGAGATTTGCTACCCAATAAGAACTCAAATTACTAAATTATAGTCAATTAGGTGAAAAAATCCGGTCAAAACCCCCCAAAAACTGGAAATTGGGAGGTACCCTTATATGGGGGCTACCAGAAAAAGTGGACCTATATTTATAATTTTTAGAGGGGAAATTTGGTACCCAATAAGAACCCCATGTACCAAATTTCAGCGAATTCGGTTGAAAACCGCGCTCAAGATCCCTAAAATACCGAATATTGGGGGGTACCCTTATATGGGCGCTACCCGAAAAAATTTACCTATATTTATAATTTTTAGTACAAAGATTTGCTACCCAATAAGAACTCAAAGTACCGAATTTCAGCCAATTCGGTGAAAAAATACGGTCAGAACCCCCCAAAAACTGGATATGGGGAGGTACCCTTATATGGGGGCTACCAGAAAAAGTGGACCTATATATATAATTTTTAGTAGGGATATTTGGTACCCAATAAGAACCCAATGTACCAAATTTCAGCTAATTCGGTTGAAAAACGCGCTCAAGAACCTCAAAATACCGAAAATTAGGAGGTACCGTTATATGGGCGCTACCAGAAAAAGTGAACCTACACTAATAATTTTTTGTGGAGGCATTTAGTACTCAATAAGAACCCAATGTACCAAATTCCAGCGAATTCGGTTGAAAAACACGCTTAAGAACTTCAAAATACCGAAAAATGGGAGGTACCCTTATATGGGAGCTATGCCTAAACGTGGACCGATATAGCCCATCATCGAACTTGACCTGCCTGCAGACAAAAGACGACTCTATGCAAAATTCGTTTAGACGCTAGAGTGATTACAACAGACAGACGGACAGACGGACATGTTTAGATCGTCATAGAATTTTACGCTGATCAAGAATATATATACTTTATAGGGTCGGAAATGATTATTTCGATGCGTTACAAACGGAAAAACAAAACTAATATACCCTCCATACTATGGTGGAGGGTATAAAAATCTTTAAGGGGACCCCCTCCCCCATTCTGGGGGTCAAATTTTTTTTATTTAATTCAATTCTACACTAATTCAAGAAAGTCTCTACAAAAATTCAAATGAAAATCTCAAGAACTCTTGAAGATATAGCCGATTTATTGTGTAAGCATCAAGTGACGGCTAAAGGGCTTCTCAAACTTTAATCGCGTTTTTCTCTTTTGCGAATGGCGGGCACGATAACTCAAAAACTAATAACCCAATCGATTCCAAATTTTTACACATTTCTCTGTGAGTGTATAGCTATCGTATGAACTAGGATAAAGCCAATCGGTGAAGATCTTCCTTATTTTTCAACTTGGTTCGTGGTCAAAAATCGGCGATTTTTTCAAAAATATTTTTTCAATGGTCCGCCATTTTGTTAATTTTAGAGCGAAGTCAATAATCCTAGTTCATACGAGAGCCAGACATGTACTCTTTCTAACACCGTTGGAATTTTCGGATTCCGATGTTCCAGTGAGGAGTTATCATGCCCGCCATCAAAAATAAGGACTTTTCTTTAATTACAAAAAACAACAACAAAACAATGACAACAATTTTTTGTAAATTATTTTTCTTCTCTTTTAAATCTTCAAATATATATGTGCAAAGTTACAAACCTTAACAAGCATTGGTATTGATTTACCAGCCCATTGAAAATCTTGAAAAATTAAAATAGAGAATGGGTGGCTCAAGTTTTCTCCCCCTTATTTGAATATCGGAGATTTGTGCACGTAATTTGATATTTTGGGTTCTCAGTGTGTAGAAAATCTTCCTTCTAAAAATTATTAGTATTAACCCGTTTTTTTGGAGTAGCCTAAATATTAGGTTTTCTTATGCTTTTGAAGACGTTTTTTAAATCAATCTGCTGCAATCTGGGTTGAAAATCTTCCTACTAAAAATTGTCCACATTTTAACGCTACACCCCATCATACGGTAATGGCGAGGGTTTAGCTACGTTTTCCTAACGAATTGGCTCTAATTTGATTTTTCCCGTTCTCAATCCAATCTTGCTGCCAAAAATTATAAAAAAATCGTTTTCGGTTTGTAATAGCTCCAACGTAACGGTATTGACCAATTTTATATTTTGAAGGGTTCGTGAAGGTATACATACATGCTAAAAAAATAATTTAAGTAGGCCATGTTTTGATATATCCCCCATATAATGGTAACACCCTAAGGCCAGCATTTTAAAGGTTTTAGCTACATTCTCCCATTCTAGTGGATGTAATTTGGACTTCAAGGATATTGGAGGGTAAAATAAATTTTTGGAAAAAAATCTTTTTATATCAAGTGTTTGTATTATTAATGTTTTAACAGGATTTTCTCATCGAAGTGGCTATTATTTGGCATATCGGTGAAGAACTTCCTTCCAGAAAATTATCAAGGTTTAAAGGTTATATCCCAGGTTGAAGGTTATATCCGCATTCTCACTTTGATGTGACTTCAACTAACTGTATAGGGTAAAAGAAATTTATTATCTACACAGGTCTATATATGTGGACATAGCCCCAATATAAAGGCTCTGTCCCATTTACGGAATTTGAAGGTTGTAGAAGGGGATGTAATTTGAAACAAATGTTTGCCCCCATGAAGGTGGCTACAATTTGGCATTCCGGATTGCTGACGAATAAAAAAGTTAAAAAAAAGTGTCAGTCGGAGTTGCCGACAGACATATACCCTACATATATACACCATAAAATTTTCATTTTATGGCGTATATATTAACTTCCGAAGGACATAGACTGCATAATTTGTAGTATATCCACACAAATTCTTGCATTTAGTCGTACGTAAATATTTAAAGGGAATTACGTATTATGATATTGTTTAGTATTACCATTATTACACTAGACCGCCAGACCAAACTCCCACTTTACAAGACGCTGATACTACCCGTGCTTATTATATGGTTCAGAAGCATGGGTACTTGCGCCATCAGATGAGGCAGCTCTTGGGGTGTTTGAAAGAAAAATTCTCCGAAAGATCTACGGCCGATCTGCATCGACGGTGAATATCGGCGTCGAATGAACCACGAGCTTTACAATTTATACGCGGACATCGACATAGTCAGTCGTATTGAGCTGCAGCGACTACGGTGGCTAGGCCATGTTGTGCGGATGAATGAGAATGCCCCAACCCAAAAGCCTACTGATGGTTCCCGTAGAAGGGGAAGGCCACGAAATCGATGAAAATACCAAGTAGAAAATATCATCTTGGAACGTGGTCTTCAAATTGGTGGATTTGCGCACAAGACCGACGCGCTTGAAAATTTTTTTAAGCTCAGCTTATGGAACAACCGTTCTGTAACAAGCCAGCTAAGAAAGTAAGTAAACATGGAAATAAAGTGTAGTGTATCACTGAGAAATGTCCATTTTACGTTCCTGGGAATCAGTCGCTCTATAACTAGTTTTGGCAATGGAAAAACGACAATTAGGTTAGAAGTACTTCTTCCACAAATAAAATTCTTAGGATTTGACTCGATCGGTCGGTTATTTTTTAATTTTGATATCATAATTTCATCACCTTTGTTGATCATACAAATGACTTTTGAAGCACCGCTCTAATAGACTCGAGCATACGAGGTATAGGGTATCACACAGCCGTTCCCGACTGACGTGTCCCTTTGGAGCAGATTAGCTAATTTCAGCTAGTTAAGTATCACCTCTTATTTGTCTTAATGAGCCTTTACTTTTTTCAGTCATTCATTATTATGTTTTTTTTTTTTCAATCCAACCTAAGTTACAAGTCCCTAACCAAAACCTTTCATTATAACAATAAACAGCAATCAATGTATTTGCAACGCCCATTCATATTTACTGACCTCAAAACTATTTCCATTTTATTTATATCCCTCAATAATACCAAAAAAATAAAAACCTCCATGCTTTGCCAATATTTTCATTTATCTGTTACGCCTTCTCCAGGCCACAATTCACAAACTAGGAAGTGAATATCATAGTTTGTGATATTCTTGCAAAACTACAAATTACACCCATGGGGGGTGTTAGAATTTCAAGGTGTTTACTTTTCGTATTTTGCCGTTCCCATAACAGACCACAGCAGTTGTCACTGCAGCCAGCCAGAAGTGCCCACTCACGTTTACCTTGGTTATATACAAACAGTTCCACTTTATCATTTTTATGCTTTGCAAAATGTGTTAATTGCTAACTTGAGTACCGTGTTTCATTTTGTTGTTGTTGCAGTGGGTTTCGACTTGCCGCAGATTTCATATTTTAGCCAGTTTCAGCTTTTTGTTTTCCATGCGGTTTTTTTTTTTTTTTTTTTTTTTTTGTGGGGTAGACACCTTAAGTTGTCACTGTCCTTCTTCTTGTAGAAACCTAACTAAGTTGTAGACTTTTCATGGAAATTCAAATAAAAGTGAAGTCCTAGGAAAATGCTCGCAATGGCACTCGTCTAAAATGCGGCAGTTGTTCAGCAGTCGCACTTGTGGTAGTGCATTTTGCAGTTGTAGTTGCTAGCCCAATGCAAAAAATCTTAATGTTTTGAACTTATAACTATGGCGACAACTAACTCCCAAAGAATGAGTGAACAAGTGCGACAGGGAAGTGAGTTAGTAAGTGTATGAGTGTGTGTGTGCAAGCTCACCTTCTGCTAAGATTTTAGTTGCAAATAATTTGAATTTTATCCTAGACTCATTGCCGTATTTCCCTCTACTAACAATTCACAATTTTTGTGGTATTTTTTTGTGTCGTTTTTTTTTTTCTTTTTTATATTTTTTTTACACAGCACGGATACTGCGGAATCGTGGAGATTTGCAAATTCTGATGTCATTCCAGCAACCGGTATTATGGTCTTTGGTAAGTACAAGGTTATCGTGAAGAATTATGTAACAAGTGATAGCTGAAATGCAGATGCCTATTGTTGCAACATTTTTATGGGATATTGTAATATTTTTGGGGGGTTATCGATGAGAGGAAGGTGGCATTTGGTCGTTAAAATTTTAAATTGTGAACATCTTGAAATCATCTTCAGAAAATCATATGAGAATGAACATTTATAAATGGGTATAGGAAATACATTAATCGAAGTAATGGTGAATACTGTGAATAATACGAAGGAAAGAAAGGGTGGCATTAAAACTAGGAAATAAATGCTGATGGCTGATTCGCTACATATAATCGGGCGGGGTAGACAATACCATACCCTATAAATTGGACAAAAGCAATTGGACAATTTAGATTTCTTTTAGATTGTATGATTGATGTATGTGGGTTGTTTTGGAAATTTGTACTTATGTGTACTAAATTTGGTACAAGCCTGAAATTTGGAAATAAGACATTATTTTGATTGTACAATTGGGTTATGTGGGTAGCTTTGGAACTGCTACTTCGGTTTACTAAAGGTACTAAATTTTAGTACAAATTAGGTTTGGATAAACCGATACATGTGGAATCCTGAAATTTGGAATTAAGATTACTGTTGAGAATTGTAGAATTGGGATATGAAGGTAGTTTTGGAAATAATTACTATAAAGCATAATAAATGGTATACAATTTACTAGAAAAAGTAATAAATGGTACAACATTTAGTATTGTATGTACGGATAAATTTTTGAATTTTGGTGTTGGTATGGAAAGTAAAAAACAACAAATTTTTTGTCCGAATGTTCCAGAAATCGCTAGAATTAGTAAATATCAAAAAATATTTCTTAAAATGAATACATATTGGAAGTAATAACTCAAAAGATGGGAATTAACCATAGGTATACTGAAAGTTACATGAAATGAAAATATAGGAAACATACCAAAAATTGGACTTATACCGACAATCCTACAAACCGATTTATGCAAAACATTATGTACACCAAATACAAATTTCAGCGACTTTAAGTGGAGATTTTTCCTAAAAACTGAAAACCCCAAACCGTGGACCGATATTGATAACGCATGCTAGAGTGGAACATGTGTATAAAATTCCCAAACTACTGCAATTTAGAGGCTAATGGGGGACCAATATGGACTACTTAGGTATTAGCAGATATTGAGGTTATTATTATATGACGGGCCATGCCTAATTCATAATAGCTTAATTTCAAACCCAATATTTTAGTTTTGTATTTTATCACGATATCCATAGAAGGCGGAATGATTACAAAATATGGCTAAATCTTCTTAGAATTCCATACTTTGTAGGATAAAAATTGACAATTTCGAGTAACGAATATCTTCCATACTATGGGGACAACCCCAATACATTGAACAAATCAGTTAATTATATTAATATAAACCAGTAAAGAAAGTTTAAAAGTCGGACGGGGCCGACTATATGATACCCTTCACCACTTTGGGTATATTCTACATATGTTGCCTAACAGACGCCACCTTTCAAATCGAAAGATGTATAGGGACTTTGGTGCACCATTTACTTTAAATCGGACGAAAATATATATGGGAGCTATATCTAAGTCCGAACCGATTTTCACGAAAGTTAACACACATCATTCTAGACTCAATTCAGTACGCCATGCCAAATTTCGAGCAAATCAAAAGACATATATAAACTTTGGTACACCATTTACATTAAATCGAACGAAAATAAATATATGGGAGCTATATCTAAATCCAAACCGATTTTCACGAAACTTAGCATACATCATTATAGACACAGTAAAGTACGCTGTGTTAAATTTCATGCAAATTGAAAAATATATAGGGACTTTGGTGCGCCATTTCTAGTAAATCGGACGAAAATATATATGGGAGCTATATCTATATCCGAACCGATTTTCACGAAACTTACAACACTTCATTATAGACTCAATTCAGTACGCTGAGCCAAATTTCGTGCAAATCGAAAGAAATATAGGGTCTTTGTGCTCCATTTACATTAAATCCGACGAAAATATATCGCTCATTTGCTGCAAGACAGGCATAACTCAAAAAACGTGATTTTCGAGTTAATGATGCACGATTGTTCGCTATAATAGACCTCATGTTGTGTTAAAAGAAATTCGTAAAAATTCGTATTCTTTTACACACTCAAATTGAGAAGCTGTAGAAGTTCCTCTGTCCCATATAAAGTGTGAGTAAATTGAAAACTTCTCTTCAAAATCGTTTTTTTTTTGCGTTATACCTGTCATGCAGCAAATGAGCGATATATGGGAGCCTTATCCAAATCTGAACCGCATTTTTTTTCAATTTCAATTTGTCCTTGGGAAAAACAAATGAGCTGTGCCAAATTTCGCAAACGTGCACAGGAACCCCAAAATACCGAAAATTGAAGGGTACCCTTATATAGGGGCTACCCGAAAAATTGAACTTTATTTATTCTTTTCTTTTGTGAAGAGATTTGGTAGCCAATAGTAACTCAATGTACTAAATTACAGCCAGCTCAGTCGGAAAATACGCTCAAAACCCCAAAAATAGTGAAAAGTGGGGGTACCGTTATATGTATCTATATTTATAATTTTAATTGGGGAAATTTTGTACACAATAAGAACCAAATATACCGAATTTCAGCGAATTCAGTTGAAAAACGCTCTCAAGAACCCCAAAATACCGAACATTTTGGGGTACCTGTATATGGGAGCTATGCCTAAACGTGAACCGATATAGCCCATATTCGAACTTGACTTGCCTGCAGGCAAAGGACGACTCTATGCAAAATTTTGGAGATTTATCTCAATTCGTTTAGAGGGTAGAGTGACTACAACAGACGGACGGAAAGACGGGTATGCTTAGATCGTCATAGAATTTTACCATGGTTGGGAAATTATTATTTCGGTGAGTTATAAACGAAAAAATCATAATATACCCTCCATACTATGGTGTAGGGTATAATACCACATACAGGAACGGGTAGACAAAGCCCACAGTTGGTGGTCCTTCTGTAGAATAGCTGTAGAATGTTAATAGGGGTTTTAATCCACAGATGATACGCGGGATCTATAAGAGCGTTATTAGACCAATCCTAACATGCGCGTCGGTAGTCTGGTGAACAGGAATGAGCAAAAGATGTACTCGTAATGAAAATTCGTTACCGAAAGTCCAGAACACATGCTGCCATGGTATATGAACATTTCCTGTGCCACTTGTCCTTTTCAAGCTTCAGAGCCAAATTCCTAGGAAATTACACCTTTCGTGAATGGGAAAAACTGAAAGACCAGAAGGAGTGGACCAATGTGTCCCAATTTCGACTGAAATCACAGCTGAGAATTTGGTGTTGAAAAAAACGAAATTTCAAATTGACGGTAATTTGGTATTTCTTGTTCTTGGAGGCTAACATTCACCTTACTAGAAAAAATGTCAATTTAAATTCATGGAAATGACCAGACTCAGTTTTGATCAGGAAGGGTTCGGTCCAATGAAGACTCTTATTGTTTTTGGTAAATATCGGTTAATATTTAGGGGAAGAAATGCACCAAATACTTAATTTTTGCGGGTTTTTTTTGGTCGCTTCAGAGACCGCAATTATGGCCTAAACATATCGAATTTTTGAATGGAGAAGGGGATTGGGCCAATGAATTAGCATGACTGTTTTGATAAAGGTCAATATTTAGCGGGTCAAATGGACCCTGACTTTTGTGTGAAAAATTACAAAATTTGTATTCGAGAAGTTGATAGTATATCCAATTATATTGTCGTATGTACTCGGATGTGGGAGTTACACGTAAATAATTACAGGATCTTTCGTATTCAGATATTATTTAATAGTCCACTACCACACTAGAGGGCGGAAATATAGCGCGGATCGCTTTGAAATGTTCCAGTTATTGTCAAGGACAACGCCTATAATTTTCGGGTATAATCAGATAATAAAATTGGGATGAAGTGGACCGAAAACTTAATGTGTTGTGTTTTTTTTCGAGTCGATCTATAGGACGCAATTGAAAGCCGAACATCACAACACATGTTCGAATATGGGAATATGGACAAGTAATTAGAAGGGATGTTCTGAATATTGGTAATATTCGGAAAATATGTCAGTGTAAGGAAGAGGTGCTGTTGACCTCTTATCGGGCAAGAGGGTGCAACTATAGAAGAAAGATTAAGTTTTGGGGTTGTTGTGTAGGGTATCGTATGGTCGGCCCCGTCCGACTATACTACTCCGCTCACTGGTTTTTAATGTTTATGTACCGGAACACTAACGCTTTTTAAAATTTGGTGACTTTTTGTACCACATAGAACTACGTTTATTAATCATAGTAGCTGCTTCCCCCCTCTTTCATTCCCCGTATTCACATGTGCAGTATAGGAACAGCCTAAAATCGGTCATTTTGACCATTTGAGAAATATTAAATAATCAAACTACTTTTATTATTGTATAAAGTAAATTTCTTATATGACTAGATCAATTCAACAACATCGAAAACCATTTGCTACTCTAGAAACACAAACGAACACAAAAATCGGGAAAAATAAATTTTATATTGCCAGTCGATTTCAGTCTTAGAGTAAACACTTACTCTTTTTCAAACATTTTGTCCACGCTTTTATTTTTCAAAAAGGGAAACTCGAGAGTCCTCAAACCGAAAACAAATAATAAGAACGTTTTGTGTGATTGAAAATAATGTAAAAAATATTAAAAAATAAGTTTAAAAAAAATTCTTTACAAAATAAAAATTCTTTCAGAATGATATATATACAAAATTCCAGCCTTTCTAGTGTTAATATAGATCCAGGTCTCCAACATAATTTTGTGATTTCCGTATTTAATGTAAGTTTTTCAGAATAGTGTTTATAATTTTCCAAGTATAATTCACTCTACCAATATGATTTTATGAAATCTTAAAATAATTTCATGCTTTTAAATTATCGACAAGTGAATGTAATCAATGTTTTATAACAGAAAACTCTCCGTTATTTACGAGCTCTGTTTATGGCCATTTAGATTTTACTACTTATAATAAAACTATAAATATGGCTTCACAATATACTATAGAAACAACTTTCACTCTCATACAACCTTCAAACCGTTTTCCATATACATTTATGATTTTCGTTTACTATTTCTTAATGTATCGACAATAAAAAGCAAACAAAATGAAATATCGAATTCTGGACAGTTTTGTGGAAAATGATTTGTGATTTATATCTGTTCACTTTATAGCATTCATGTGTCACCACAATACATTTCTGGTATATCAATCAATGCGTGAAGCCACCATGGAGCGCTGGGAAAAGGTAACCCATATATCAATTGGTTTTGCCTGGACAGTGGCAGCTCTCTTTGGAATTGCTGGCTATTCAACATTTAGGGCTTTATCGCAAGGTAAGTGTTTTCTTATATTGCTTTCTTTGGTCTTTAATGGCAAATGTTTTTATGTGTGTGTTTGTATATATCACTTTGTGTATATGTATATAGTTCATATTAAATGTGTCCGCCACAAATATTCCTTAGTTCGTGTTCAAGTGTGTGTATGCGTGGGCGTGTGTGTGTGTGAACATTCAAGAAGTTTGAGGTTATTATATGTCGCCCAGAATGTCGGCGCTTTACAATCCTTGTGTGAAATGAAGTAAAGCCGATATGAAGTGTGCACAAAACCATATATGTACTTGTCCTTAGCACACACAGTTTTAGTTAAACATACATACTCACACGCACACTGCACTCCTACACACGTCTGAGAATATTTAAAATACTATGTATGTGTTTATTATAAATACCAGCACCAGCATAACTACACGCAATTAACCCACACTCCTGTCGCATAAGCACTTTTACAAACTCACAGTTTAATTGATTGGAAAGAAATAAATTGTTTAAGCATTAAAAACCTCAAATGTTCATCTTTTCGATACAAAGACACTCTTGTGTTGTGGAAATATATTTATATTAAAACGATAATTTTTATTAAAATTATGAAATATCATGGGATTTGAATTGTAAATTTTTGACAAATGCTTTCCATTTTTAAGAGTATTGTAAGGATATATATAGACTCTAGTGAGAGATGGCCTAGTATATGGAATATCATTCGTTTTAAGTGAAATTTACAAAATGATGACCCATATGTGAATGATGTACCAGCAGGAGCAGAACATCTTCAGAAATACTACGTTGTACAATGTTCGGTTCATTATGGATTCTGAATAAGATTCATGTGGCTTTGAAGATTTCCAAAAATCTTTTTCAACCGTGTGAATTTTAGGAAATCTAAAAAATGATAATAAATTCCTATTTAATATTTCCTCAACTTCATTAAACTGAAACCTCTAAAGGTTGATAATGAAAATATTATAAATTCCAACAAATAAATATTTTGAGTTTAAATATATATATATATATATATATGTTATTCTTATCAGTTAAAACCTTGAGCAGAGCTTTGCGGTGTTTAATGTATAATTTGTTGTTGTTATTTTTTCAACGTTCTGATGGAATAATAAACAAAAACAATACTGCGTGCCTTCTAATATTTACGTACAAACGATTTGAGGTTTCCCCACAAAGCGTTTTTTTTCTGTGTCAAACTGTTCTTATCTATAAAACTTGTATTTAATTTGTCTTTTATTAATAAGATGTTTAAAATGAAAACAAAACATATTGCATTTTTAGTGCTAAACTATACGATGGAAAGTAATTTTTGATGTTTTGATGATTTTGGAATTTCGTGTGGAATATCTCAAAATATATATCGGAGACAAATGTAAATTTTAATATTTTTTTAAAAATTGTCCAAATCTCAAATTTGAATCGATCTAGCTATGTGTTCCCGTCCTAATGTATATTATAAACCAGTGTGCGGAGCAGTATAGTCGGACGGGGCCGACCATATGATACCCTACACAACTTCAACGAAAATCTGACTTTCTGTGGTTCTATATTATAAACATGGGCATTATATCGCGATATTTGCACACTTTTGACCGACTAGAGGTCAAAAAATATTATCAATATTCAGTAAATCCCTTCTAATTACTTGTCCAGATTCCCTTCACGGTGGGTTGTGTTATGATGTTCGACTTTCAATTGTGGCCTATATATCGATTCGAAAAAACACAAAAAATAAAGTTTTCGGTCCACTTCATCCCAATATTAGTATCTGATCATCACCGAAAATTATAGGCATTGTCCTTGACCATACCTTGATCCTCATGGAACATTTCAAAGCGATCAGTGCTATATTTCCGCCCTCTAGTATGTTAATGGGTGTAAATAGTTAAGTGTAACTCCCACATCCGAGTACATACGACAATATAGTTCGTATCAATTTAAAGATCAACCACTCCTCTTGGATATACTATAAACTTCTCGGCTCTATGTCTTTCAGGAGTAAATATATAAGGCATAGAATACAAATTTTGTCATTTTTCACACAAAAGTCACGGTTAATTTGACCCGCTAAATTTTGACCGATCTCTATCAAAACAGGCATGCCTATTCTTTGGACCGATCCCCTTCTCCATGTAAAAATTCACCATGTTTGGGCCATAATTGAGGCCTCTAGAGCGAACATAAAATTGGACTAAAATTAAGTATTTGGTCCATTTCATCCCCTAAATATAACCCAATCTTTATCAACAACAACAATAGGTGTCTTCATTGGCCAGAACCCATACTACATGCAAAATTTCTTGAAGATTGGTCAATAACTGTGGCCTGTATCGTGTTTACCAATTATAATGGACAGACAGACGGACAAACACACACATCTAGATCGACTCATATAATCGAGATATGATGATCGGTATACTTAAAATTAGGTCTAGGACCAATATTTCGCGGAGCTGCATAAAGCTACAATACCCTGAGGTATAAGGTATAAAATAAAAATTAGTACTTCATGCCCTGAAGAAATAATTTCCAAATTATAGACACTCAGGTTGGAAATCTTCAACATAGGGCATTTGTAATGGGGTTGTTATAATAATCATATATTGAATAAGAATTCCACAGGCCAAGTTACAGCCACTTTGGTTAAACACATAATAATACTGAAAAATTGCGGGACCTTTTTGTAGGGGATGTATAAAAACTTGGACCTATACATTTTTTTGCAAAAATATTTTTTGACCTAAAATATCACAGAATACCACATTACAGCCTCTACAAAAATGTCGCTAAAATTTCATCATATATGAATCCTTTTATAACAAATTATATCCAAATGCCTGGGAAAATCCTGCCAAAGCCTTCAAAATACCGAAACGTAAGCCTATATTGGCAATTTTGTTAGGAAGATTTGACAACCCAAGATGACCTGAAACAAACAAATTAAAAACGTGACCAATCCCTGTGAATACCGAAATATGGGACTACTATTATTTTTGGTAG
>NW_026878939.1:0-25954 GCF_032173495.1 Musca vetustissima
AATTTTAGTACTATTTGGAAATCAAAAATACAATAGCACCCCAATGACATATTTAGCACTATTTCTAAATTATATCAAACTATTCTCAGTTAAAAGTATTATAAGTGCTTAAACATACAATATGAAATGGATCGCCATCCCCCGCTGTCGTTACGAATGGATGAATTTGCCATAGTTTAACCGTAGTGTCCTATGCAAATTCAGTATTTCCGATCAGAATGATAAATTCAGTAAAGATATTAATTATTATTTTTGTAACAGTTCTATGAGAGAGATGATTTTTCATTGTTTCAGGAATATTTCGGTACAGATATTTCTGTTGTTTTTAAATACTCACCAACTCGGTGGCTTTCACGTCAAGAAGTTATTGAAACAATTTTGGCGCAGTGGCAATCACTTCAATATTATTTTAATAATGATTTCGAAGCTGATTCCCAAAAGTTAAGGCTCAATTCTATTATTTCAGAATTTTCAAACCCTTTTTATACCCTTCACCACACTGTGATACAGGGTATTATGTCTTTGTGCATATGTTTGTAACAGGTAAAAGGATTCGAAATAGACCCACGGTTCCTTCTGAGAATATGCATAGAATCACTTTTTGAGTCGATTTATGCATTTCCGTCCCCCCGTCGGTCCACCCGTCAATGTATTTTTGTGAACAAAGTACAGGTCGCATTTATTATCTGATTTGAATGAAATTTGGCACAGGTCACTTATTTGACCCAATGACGAACCCTATTGAAATTGGGGAAAATCGGTTCAGATTTATATATAGCTCACATATATAGTTTCGTCCGATTTTATGTAAATGGTGCACCAAACTCCCAATATTTTTCCGATTGAGACAACATTTTGCACGGAGTACTGAATTACGTCTAGACTGATACACGCCAAGTTTTATTGAAATCGGTTCAGAATTAGATATAGCTCCCATATATAGTTTCGTCCGATTTTATGTGAATGGTGCACCAAAATCCCAATATTTGTCCGATTGAGAAAACAAATTGCACAGAGTACTGGATTAGGTCTAGACTGATGTGTGCCAAGTTTTATTGACTTATTTATTGGCAGATTGTATTGAATTGAGTTTTGAGTCATGCGTATTAAAAACTCTGTTTGGAGAAAAACGCGTTTAAAGTTTGAGAAGCCTTCTTGCCGTCACTTGATGCTAACACAATAAATCTGCTATATCTTAAAATTTTTTTGAGATTTTCACTTGGAAATTTATAGGGACATTCTTGAATTAGTGTAGGTTCGAATTAAATCAAAATAATTTTTTATTTTGAAACCGAGAATGGAGGGTCCCCTTAATGTTGCAAAAACCAAATGGTGTATGCAACGGTTTAAAAACAAAAGACACCAAAGAATTCAAGTCTGCCCATATCTTGTATATACCCAAAGTAGCGAAGGGTATCGTCCGACTTTTGAACCTTCCTTACTGGCTACTGTTATTTTTGTTCTTGCAATATGTACAAAAATTATAAATAATATAATAGAAAATGCAGTCAGTAATATAATTAGAAATGCAGTCTGAGGATGCCAGAATGCATGTAGAATTTTTTTAAGTCTTTCAAAAACGACAATATATGCACTTATTGGTCAATGGTGATTGAAGTCAAAAATTAACGAAACGAAGATATGTTTCCTTATATATCACAAATTCTTAGAGGGTAATTATATATTCCACATTCATCTACAAATGTGGAAAGGGTATTTTCATATCAAAATATAATTAAAACCAAAGAAAGGAACAGAATACATGCATCGACTGCTTTAAATCTTAATTAATTTTGTTTATGTATGTTTTTATTAATTGCTAATAACAACAAAAATTTTATTAAATAATATCTTAAATCGCTCTTACAAGGAATGCCTTTGAATTTATGGTCCATCAGTTTATTTTTGCTCACAAATAATTTAGAGATTTTTCCAACAATTTTTTCTTACAAACCTCAATAGGCCTTTTGTGACAACTCACTATGGGCCAGGAATCCTATTTTTGGCAAGAAGTCCATTTCAGGTCGAAACGAAAAATACTTATTTATTTCAAATCTGAATTTTACACCAGCAAAAAATTATTTATATTTTAAATTTATATATCTATGAAGTCAAAGTCAACATTTCGTATGTGTGTGAACATAATTTATATTTGAAAAATGTTATATAAGATTGGCTTGTGTCAAAATATTAACATGAAATGACGGTCAAATATTCGTGCCAAAAACTGTCAATATTGTCTTTATTTTCGGGGTAGTCCCCACATAAACGACCCCCATTATTTGGTAATTTTAGTTTTTCTTATGTTTGATCCGTTATTATACCCTTCACCACGTATATTGTGCACCAAATATTTGACCGATTGAGACAAAATTTTGCATAGTGATTGCAATTAATGCAAGAATGATGTGCGTTAAGTTTTGTTGAAATCTGTTAAGATTTAGATATAGGTTTTGTATAAATTTTCCTCCGTTTTTTTCGATTACACGAAATTTGACACAGGGTATTAAATTGAGTTTAGAGTGATGTGTATTAAATTTCGCCCGTATTTCGCCCGACTCCATTTCAAAGGTCCTGTAAAGATTATATGTCTTTTCCATCTACAGGATATTGTATATGTTAGCATATTTTGTATGTACACTAAGTGGTGAAGGGTATCATATAGTCGGCCCCGTCCGACTTTTAAACTTTCCTTACTGGTAGTGTAGAATCGTAATTAGCGTCCTCGAAACCCTTATATGTGATATTCATTTATTCCATAATACCATTATTCTAACTATGGCCAAAAATGGGATTTCGGGCTCATAGTGTATCTCTTTACGTATAATAGGGTCGCCAGGATAAAAATTATCAGACCATATATCCGAACTTTGACCAATGGCAATTTATTCTTTCTGTGATTTTCAAATGCTCACCAATGTCTTTCATCCCTAATAGGAATTTTCCACCCGCTAACCATGACCTCGACTTTGTCGCACAGTGTAATTAGGTCCTTCTTATTCACACAAGCCTTTATTAAGGTTGTCAGTAGATATCCTTTTGATTAAATCTTCTATTGAACACTTACTTACACATATTTTCATTGAGGTCTTCCCTACCACACATACCTATGCCTATGCTTAGCTTTTCGAACCTCCATTGGTAACCACCTCACATATATGGACTTTTATCAAGGCCCCATTTATCGATTTTATGGAGGGACTCTATATACATATAAAGATAAACCCATTCAGACATTTATTACCTATACAGAACTCCATTGGCCTCTTATAAGGCCCTCTTTACCCAATTGAGATATTGTTTACAGATCTATAGTCCCCATCCTAACTATATATAAATGTATATAGGAATTCCTTACTTATGCATAGCTCTGTTGAGATACTCTTTACCTATGCGAAACTCTGTTGAGCTGACAACATTATAGAGCTCCCTTAGGTATAAGGACCTTTACAGGAACCATATTTTCCTATTTAGACATATTGAGCTCTTATTTAGTGTTCTTGAGTCCACCTTACCCATATAGAGCTTTATATATATATATATATATATGGATCAATTCGAGAAGAATTCCACTTACCTGATGTATTGAGGCCTCTTCGCCCATTCAGTGACCAATTTAGATCCTGCTTACATTTACAGCTGTCAGTAGTGCTCGTCTTTACATATATGAAATTGTACAGGGATGTTCATTACCTATGAATACCTCAGTTTAGCTCCTCATTATATATACGAACATCTATTGAGTTCCTATTTGCCTAAACGTACCTTTATAGAGCTACTCCTCGCCGATTGGGCATTGAGATTGAGGCGTCCTTGGGCATTTCTTATAGCACCATACATTAGGTATTGCATGAACACCTGGCCGTTTGGCATCGTTGAATTGGCACAATTAAGCAATAACTCAAATTAAAGTCTCGTGTCGATTGCGATACGATCGCGGTGCTTCAGAATAACTTTAACAGGTTATCACAGGTGACAAGACATGGAATTCGAAGACGGCTCTCACCCATCGGCTAAAACCAACACTGTTTTGAACTGCCAAAACATAGACTGGGTCATTCACCGTACACCTTGACTTGCCATACACAAATACATACATCACAAATATATACAACATCCCACGTTTTACCATTCATTCCAATACACGAACCATATCACTGTTTAATGTCTAATAGGTTTACTTGACCTATTAGACATTAAACAGCTACTTTTTCATACCCCATGTTTTCGGAATATTTTTTCTCGGGGTGAAAATTTAATCCATAAAATGGATTTTTTTTTCATTTTACAAAGGAAGGTATTGCTTGATCTCTGTGTAAAATTATTTAATTTCTTCTTCAGTTTGATCAGCTATTTTCGATTAATTTAATTTGATTTTCAAAATCTGCTTTAACATTTGTAAGCAGTGGTCATAGCTATAAAAACGTGTTCAAAAATAATTTGATTAATTAAGTTTTTACAAAAATTGGCCAGCGTCCCCAAACACCTTATATGTGATACTTGTTTTTTCATTAGCCCTATGCTCTTATTATGGCCAAAGAATGGGATCTCTGCCATATATAGCTGGGTTCGATTTGAACGACTACAATGTTGGGAGATGGGTCCCCATCGGTCCATTCCTTCTTCTGGGCAACTCCTTGATAAAAACATATACCTTATGCAAAGCCAATAATAAAATCTTGTGTGTACTTCCTTAAACCCCGGCAACACAGACTGACACTGGTCCAGTAAGAGGATTTTTTACAATAGTTACATGGAAAGTAGTTTAAGAGAATTCTTCTAAAAGATTCCATTACTTTAATCTCCACCCTATTGTTAATCGATTTAAAGCAAACTCGACACTCGCTATTTGGAATGCGGCACGGTTTACAATTGAATCTCAATCAGACATCCGAAATTATATATGGAAGCTATGCTATATCTGAATCGATTTCAAGGAAACTTGCCAGACATTAATTTATAGTAATTTCAGTTCGTAGTGTCAATTGGTCTAGCCATGCATCTTTTGTGCCGAAACTATATAGTTTCGGCACTAAAGATCCATGGCTAGACCAATTGACACTACGAACTGAAGTTACAATAAATTAGACTAAATTATAAATCAGACTAAATCTGAACAGATATTCACGAAACTTAGCACACGCCATTCTAGACTTAATTCAGTTCGCTATGCCAAAATTCGTGCAAATTTAATAATATTCAGGGACTTTAAAATCTAACGAAACTATATATATATATATATATCAGTATAACTATATCTGAACCGAAACATAGCATACATCATTCTAGACTTAATTCCGTAGGCTATACCAAATATCGTACAATCAAAAGATATATAGAGACATTGATGCACCATTTACATTAAATCGGACGAAAACATATATGGAAACTATATCTAAATCTGAACCGATTTTCACGAAACTTTGCACACATTATTCTAGATTTAATTTAGTACGCTATGCCAAAATTCGTGCAAATCAAAAGATTTGCAAGCACTTTGGTACACCATTTACATTAAATCGGGCGAAGCTATATATGGGAGCTATATCTAAATTTGAACCGATTTTCGGGAAACTTAGCACACGTCATTCTAGACTTGATTAGGAACGCTAGGCCAATATTCCTACAAATCGAATGATTTTCAAGGACCTTAAATCGGACGAAAATATATATGGGAGCTATATCGAAATCGGAATCGATTTTCACGAAATTTAACACACATCGTTCTAGACTTAATTCAGTGCGTTATGCCAAATTTCGTGCAAATAGAAATATAAATAGGGTCTTACCATTTACATAAAATCGTGCAAATAAAAAGATATATAGGGGCTATGAGGTACCATTTACATAAAATCGGATGGAAATATATAAATGCTAGCCATATCGAAATCGGAACCGATTTTTATGAAACTCACTACTCATCAGTATAGACCCAATTTTGTACGCTATGCCAAATTTCGTGCAAAGCGAAGTATAAAAAGGAACTTTGGTGCACAATTTACCTTAAATCGGACGAAACTATATATGGGAGTCATACCTAAATCTTAACCGATTTTCACGAAACTTTGAACACATCATTTTAAACTCAATTCAGTAAGCTATACCAAATTTCGAAGGATATATAGGGGCTTTGGAGCCTCATTTACTTTAAATCGGACGAAGCTATATACGGGAGCTATATCTAAATTTCAACCGATTTTTTTCCCCAATTTCAGTAGGGTTCGTGTTTGGTCCAAATAAATGAGCTGTGCCAAATTTCATCCAAATCGGATCATAAATGCGACCTGTACTTTGTTTGCAATTTAACATGGACAGACAGAGGGACGGACGGACTTACATAGGTCGACTCAGAAAGTGATTCTATGCATATTCTCAAACGGAACCTCGGGTCGATCTCGATTTCTTTTGGTTGCGGGTCGGAAAAAAATTTTAACCGAGAATTTATCAGCGCTGTTCAAAGGTGTCCCCCTCTCCCCTACTATATTTGGTACAAATTGGATTTGGGTGAACCGATAGAGTTAGAATCCTTAAATTTTAAATTTGTACTTATGTGTACGAAAAGTATTAAATTTGATGCAATTTCGATTGTGGCGAACCGATAGAGCCGGAGTACCAAATATTTGGAATTAGTATTACTGTTGAAGTTTACGATTGGTGTATGGTGGGAGCGGTTTTGGAGATGCGTACTTATGTGTACTATATTTGATTTAATTTGGATTTAGGTGATCAGATCGAGCTGGAATCCTGATGATTTGGAATTAAGATTAATGTACAAAATTTAAATCGTTGATCAGAATGGCATATCATACGCGGCGAATGGCATATCAATTCCACTTCTTGTGGTGTATCAGTAAGACATCATATATTGCTCAATCGGAACGGTCGGCACATGACCAATTTTATCGACCTAATGGTCGACCACTTAATAATTTTCCAACCGCTTAAAAATCATAACAATTAGAAATCGAGAATGGGGAGTCCCCTTAAATTCTATGTCGATTTGGACATGGTCGTATGTATAGAGCTTGAAATATTTAAGATCAAATCTTCATATTATTTAGAAGTTTTTAAAGCAGGCACATTATTTAGTTGAAAACTAATTTAATTCAAAATTTATAACCTCAGTAGTATTGGCGGTTTATTTGGGATACCATTTGTATTTTGTTTTTGCTAAATAGTCAGGATGAATCACAGTTTGTTGTTTTTATAAAAAACAACTATTTATTAATGGGGAATGTATGGCATTGTTTGCCGAGGCGTAAGGCAGGGAAGACTATAGATTCGGATCACGCCACTGATCCTCATCAGTGCCCTTAGTTTTTTGTTGGGATATTCTCCCCAGAAGCTATTGCTTCTATACAAAAAACCTTTCATACCCTGCCTTACCCCTCAGCAAATAATGCCATACATTCCCCACTAATAAATAGTTGTTTTTTATAAAAACATCAAACTGGGATTCAGCCTGACTATTTTGCAAAAACAAAATACAAATTTATAACCTCCACCATGATCCTGTTGAAATATCGATAGAGATCACTTTATGCTAGATAGAGCATTGAATTTCTGAAGATACATTACCTTTTTTGGTAATGGATATTTGGTATTGATAAAGGGTAATATATTATTTAATATTTCGGGTTCTCATTGGGTGTCAAATTTTCCAAACAGAAATGAACAACATCGGTCCACGATTTGGAAATTCTTCCATATAACTCGACCGCCTAATGTTCGGTATTTGTAATGTTTAAGCTTCAAAACCAGTTTTTGAAAGTGAAAACATCCCAATTTCTGCTGAAATTATTTTCAGAAATTTTTAAATACAGGTTTATGATTTAAAAGACACCCATAAAATAAAGAGGTTCGGTACGTTGAAGTTTCTTTCCCAGTTTTCAAACCTATATCTCTATTTTCCAAACTAAACCACCTACTTGCAAACAACTTTCAATTTTACAGATTCCATAAAAAGAACACGATCTCTTTTAGTAATCTAGAAACCGCAATGTAGTTATCTACATGCTGTATTTGGCGAAGATGCAATTTTTTTCGTGATTTTTTTTATTTTTCTTATATCTGTACCAAAGTAGTTTAACATATGTACTGAGACGCAAAACTATTTCGATTTTGAAGCTAATTTAAATAGATTATTTTAGATTGGTTCGAATAACTCTTGAAATAATATTTACATGTTTTAATACTAATTTCGTATTTTATTATTTTTCAGGTATGTACCCCACCGAATACTGGTAAGAACGTTACTATGGCATAAAAAATAATGATAATCAAAAAACCATTTTAGAAAACTAACAGATTTTTATTTATTTTATTTTTTTTTTTTTTTTTTTTTTGATATTTAAATCTCACACAATATCTACCCTTACATACCACAACATTCCATTCCTTCACAATCAATCCAACCAAACTTCATGTATCTCCTCAAGAAATTTCAATTATTCAACAATTCCATTCGAGTCCTCTTATTAGAAATTCAGCTTAAAGTATCCTATTAAAGATTTTCTCACCGCCATCAAACTACAATAATCCCCCTTTCAGTCTATGTCTATGGACTACAACTGTGATATAAAAACAAATATATAAAACCATCTGTCGTCGAAAATGCAACAAACACCCACATCGAAAAATCGAATTTCAATGTCAGTTTGCCAAAAAGTGCAGGATTATCTGTGAAAATGTTACACAATGGCACTGGGAAAAAAGCATAGACAAATGCTACCCAACAATTTCCAAAGAACCAAGAGACAAGGCAAATTTTTCTCACATTATCAATACAATAAAATAACAGATGATACCAGATGAGGAGAGAGCGCAGAGGGATGTATGCTGTGGGTAAAAGTGAATTTAAATAGGATATCAAGTCACTTCAATTGTAATTTTTGTGATGATTTACTTCTTGAAAAGCGATTTTTTGTTTGGGATCAAAGCTTTCATTTCATGGATCCCTGTGATGATAGTGTGCGTAAATAAACATGACAAAAAATTGCAATCAAATTTTTCAAATAGTTTTTTATTCTGAAGAAAAAAAATAGTTTGAATACACTCACAGCGTAGTTTCCATGTATATAACAATATACTACTATAAAGAAACCTTAAGTATACAAAAATGTATAGGAAAATAAGCGATGCATGCCTTTAAACCCTATAAAGCACTGCCAAATCAACCAAATCGACCAGAACACTGCTGTTGTTGTTGATTGCTTGCTGGCTGGTTGGCTGTCGTTTCGTTATTGTTTGGCTAAATGTTTGCAGTGGTGCAGGGTGGGAGGAGGAAGGAGGTTTTGCAAATAGCACTGTGCTACAAAATAACAAAAACAATTTTTTCTGGGGTTCTAATGTACCAATTCTGTTTAGTTGGAGTCCCTGGACCACGAAAATATCTTTGGTTTTTCTGGGTCACTTCGAAAATTAATTTTATAACGGTAAATATAAAGAAAAACGTGGTTTCATGGATTTTCAATTTGAAACTCGAATAACTTATTTACTATATAACGGATTTATATTATTCTTTTTTTTTCTTTCGAAGAGTACTATTTTTCCTTTCAAACAAGATATATATTTGGTAAATCGGTTGAGGATTGGCTGAGTTACAGCGGTTGAAATGTGAAAAAATACGCTTAAAATTACAAAATTTATTTTGCTTCGGACTGTACGATGAAATTATGATATCAAGCCCTATAAGTTTTATTATATTACGGGGAAGAAAATTAAATTAGCTTTCAAAAATGATAAAAATCAAAAAAATCGGTTAAAAAATGTATGACTTATACACATTTTTGTATTGATTCTATGCATATTCCCTAACTTATTTACTATATAACGGATTTATATTATTCTTTTTTTCTTTCGAAGAGTACAATTTTTCCTTTCAAACAAGATATATATTTGGTAAATCGGTTGAGGATTGGCTGAGTTACAGCGGTTGAAATGTGAAAAAATACGCTTAAAATTACAAAATTTATTTTGCTTCGGACTGTACGATGAAATTATGATATCAAGCCCTATAAGTTTTATTATATTACGGGGAAGAAAATTAAATTAGCTTTCAAAAATGATAAAAATCAAAAAAATCGGTTAAAAAATGTATGACTTATACACATTTTTGTATTGATTCTATGCATATTCCCTAAAGGAAATATGGGTCTATCTCACTTCCTTTTGCCTGTTACAAACATAACGGTTTGTAACAGGAAACGATACAGACCCATATTTCCTTTAGAGAATATGCATAGAATCAATACAAAAATGTGTATAAGTCATCCATTTTTTAACCGTTTTTTTTCATTTTTATCATTTTCGAAAGCTAATTTAATTTTCTTCCCCATAATATATTAAAACTTATATGGCTTGATATCATAATTTCATCGTACAGTCCGAAGAAAAATAAATTTTGTCATTTTTTGCGTATTTTTTCACATTTCAACAGCTGTAACTCAGCCAATCCTCAACCGATTTACCAAATATATATCTTGTTTGAAAGGAAAAATTGTACTCTTCGAAAGAAAAAAAGAATAATATAAATCCGTTATATAGTAAATAAATTATTCGAGTTTCAAATTGAAAATCCATGAAACCACGTTTTTCTTTATATTTACCGTTATAAAATTAATTTTCGAAGTGACCCAGAAAAACCAATGGTATTTTCGTGGTCCAGGGACTCCAACTAAACAGAATTGGTACATTAGAACCCTTGAAAAATTTTCGTGTCGCACAGTGTAGTTTTTTTATTCCTTTTATAGGAATGTGGTTGCAGCTGCTAATGCACAGTGGGTTAAGGAAAAAGGCAGACGTTGAGTTTAAAAAAAATAGTTTATCAAGGATAATTTTTTAAAGAATATTTTTTCAAGGACTATCTGAGGCGTAGATTTTTTAAAAAATATTTTTCAAGGACCATAGCAAGGCTTGGATTTTTTTAATGAATGTTTTTCAAGGCATATGTGAGGAGAGGATTTTTAAGGAATATTTTCCAGGCATATCGAAGGCGTGGATTTTTTAAGAATATTTATCCTAGGACTATCTGAGGCGTGGATTTTTTAAAGAATATTTTTTCAAAGCATATCTGAGGCGTGGATTTTTTAAAGAAAATTTTTTCAAGGCATATCTGAGGCTTGGATTTTTTAAAGAATATTTTTTCAAGGCATATCTGAGGCGTGGATTTTTTAAAGAATATTTTTTCGAGGCATATCTGAGGCGTAGATTTTTTAAAGAATATTTTTTCAAGGCATATCTGAGGCGTGGATTTTTTAAATAATTTTTTTCAAGGCATATCTGAGGCGTAGATTTTTTAAATATTTTTTTTTTCAAGGAATATCTGAGGCGGCGATTTTTTAAAAATTTTTTTCAAGGCATATCTGAGGCGTGGATTTTTTAAAGAATATTTTTTCAAGGACTATCAGAAGGCGTGGATTTTTTAAAGAATATTTTTTCAAGGACTATCAGAAGGCGTGGATTTTTTAAAGAATATTTTTTCAAGGCATATCTGAGGCGTGGATTTTTTAAAGAATATTTTTTCAAGGCATATCTGAGGCGTGGATTTTTTAAAGAATATTTTTTCAAGGCATATCTGAGGCGTGGATTTTTTAAAGATATTTTTTCATGGCATCTCTGAGGCGTGGATTTTTTAAAGAATATTTTTTCAAGGCATATCTGAGACGTGGATTTTTTAAAGAATATTTTTTCAAGGCATATCTGAGACGTGGATTTTTTAAAGAATATTTTTTCAAGGCATATCTGAGGCGTGGATTTTTTAAAGAATATTTTTTCAAGGTATATCTGAGGCGTGGATTTTTTAAAGACTATTTTTTCAAGGTATATCTGAGGCGTGGATTTTTTAAAGAATATTTTTTCAAGGCATATCTGAGGCGTGGATTTTTTAAAGAATATTTTTTCAAGGCATATCTGAGGCGTGGATTTTTTAAAGAATATTTTTGCAAGGCATATCTGAGGCGTGGATTTCTTAAAGAATATTATTTCAAGGCATATCTGAGGTGTGGATTTTTTAAAGAATATTTTTTCAAGGCATATCTGAGGTGTGGATTTTTTAAAGAATAGTTTTTCGAGGACCAAAACTGGCGTTGATTTTTTAAAGAATAGTTTTTCAAGGACCATAGCAAGGCTTGGATTTTTAAAGAATGTTTTTCAAGGCATATGTGAGGAGAGGATTTTTTAAGGAATATTTTCCAGGCATATCTGAGGCGTGGATTTTTTAAAGAATATTTTTTCAAGGCATATCTGAGGCGTGGATTTTTTAAAGAATATTTTTTCAAGGCATATCTGAGGCGTGGATTTTTAAAAGAATATTTTTTCAAGGCATATCTGAGGCGTGGATTTTTTAAAGAATAGTTTTTCAAAACTGGCGTGGATTTTTTAAAGAATAGTTTTTCAAAACTGGCGTGGATTTTTTAAAGAATAGTTTTTCAAGGACCAAAACTGGCGTAGATTTTTTAAAGAATAGTTTTTCAATGACCAAAACTAGCGTAGATTTGTTTAAAGAATAGTTTTTTAAGGACAAAAACTGGCGTTGATTTTTTAAAGATTTGTTTTTCAAGGCGTGGATTTTTAAAGAATAGTTTTTCAAGGACCAGCTAAGTAAGTTCCTACTTACCTGGCTTGTGACAGAACTTTCGTTCCATAAGCCGAGCTTAAAAAAAATTTCCAGGCGCGTCGGTCTTTTGCGAAGCTTTTCCAATTTGAAAGACCATATTCGGCAATATTGTCTTTCACTTGGTCTTTCCATCTTATTCGTGGCCTTCCCCTTCTGCGTGAACCATCAGCTGGTTCGCTTTTATATGCCTTCTGGTCTGGGGCATCTTCATCCATTCTCACAACAGGACCTAGCCAACGTAGTCGTTGCAGCTCAATACGTCTAACAATGTCGATGTCCTAGAATAGCTGGTAACACTCATGGTTCATGCGATGGCGTTATTCATCGTCAGTGCAGATCGGCCCATAGATCTTTCGGAGAATTTTTATCTCAAACACTCCAAGAGCTGCCTCATGTGCTTGCGCAAGTACCCATGCTTCAGATCCATATAATAGCACATGTAATATCAGCGTCTTGTAAAGTGTGAGTTTGGTCTGGCACGAGGTGGCCTTGCTTTTGAGTTGTTTGCTTAGACCATAGTAACATCTGCTGGCCATCACTATCCTCCTCCGAATTTCAAAACTGACGTCATTCGTTTTGTTTATTATGATTTGCTCACGTGTTTCTTGTTCTTTCTTCTTTTTTCTGAAAATACGCTTCTCCTCTCTCCTTTTCTCCCGATAGTTCTCCATCGCATTACGTGTTGCCGCAGTGTTGCCCTATACGCTGCGTTTTTCATAGCAGTAGCATTACGACACTCCTGGTTGTACCGCGGATTTCTTGATGGTGGTCTTTGGTACTCAAGTGTTGCTTTTGCTGCAGTTTGTAGGGAGTGGGCAATTCTCTGCCATTGTGCTACTATATTATTATCGAGACAATGAGTGCTTTCGTCAAGCAGTTGGGTAAGTTGAGCGGAGTAGGCTTCTGCTATCTGTTGTGTTTGTAGCTATTTGACATCAAATTTCGCACATGAGATCGCACCTTTGCTCTTACATTAAGACGGGTGCGTACCTTGGCTGCCACAAGGTAATGGTCCGAATCGATATTCGCTCCTCGGATCGATCGGACGTCTAAAACACTGGATGAATGCCTGCCGTCTATCACAACATGATCGATTTGATTTCTCGTTGTTCAATCTTGAGAAATCCAAGTGGCCTTGTGTATATCCAGATGCTTGAATCTGGTGCTGCTAACTACCATGTTTTTTGCTGCCACGAAGTCAATCAACCTCATGCCGTTGTCTGATGTTTCTTCATGGAGGCTGAATTTTCCGACGGTGGGGCCAAAGATATTTTCCTTCCGATTTTTGCATTAAAATCTCCTAGCAGAATTGTAATGTCATGGCCAGGGCAAACGGTCATATGCTGTTTCTAGGGGCTCCAAAAATATGTCTTTGGTCTGTTCATCTTTATCTTCGGTCGGAGCGTGGGCGCAAATGAGACTGATGTAGAAGAACTTCGTTTTTATACGGATTATGGCAATTCGTTCATCTACTGGAGTGAATCTGGAGACGAGGTCTTTTATTCCCCTGTTAACCATAAATCCGCAGCCAAATTCACGTCTCCTTTCATGACAGCAATAATACAGGGCTTACGCCAGTCCCCTTTCATCGCATTTCCTGTAAGGCAATAATATCGGCTTTGTACTTCTTGAGTACATCCGCCAAAGCGAACGCTGCGCCTGTTCTGTACAACGTGCGCACATTCCATGTGCATGTTCACATATCGTGGTCCTTTATACGTTTGCGGGGGTCGTAAACATTAGGTGGATTTGGTTTTCTTTTTACTTTGCTTTTTCATGGTAGGTTCGGTTTTCCGATTGTGGGCAACTAACCCGACGCCTCAACCCATTTTTATAGTTCTTATGGGTGAACTCGCGGCACATATTAGCTCACTATTTCATCGGGTGATGAAAATAGCTACCCCAGGTGGCACCACGGGGAGGTCAGTGTCTACAATTGAGATGAAAGAGGGAGCCTGGACTTCGCCATGTTGTAGCCAATCAGAGCCGTTACTTGGTATCTATTATCCCCTACGCCACCCACATATCAAGGCCTGGATTTTCAAAAAAAAAAAAAAAATAAATAAATAAAAATAAAAAAATAAATTCTAGGACCATATCAAGGTCTGAATTTTCAAAACAAAATTTCAAGGCCTAGTTTTTCAAATATGTTTTTCAACGACCGTATTAAGGCCTGGATTTTCAAAAATTTTTTTCAAGGACTCATGCACCGCTGTGCAATATATGAATACTGCATGCACCACAGTCATGCCAGTGGTAAAGTGTATTTCAAGGATGTGTGGTGGATTTCGCACAACAGCTATTGGACTATTGGGTATTGGCATAATGCCAAAATCTGCACTGCAGCTATTACAACAAGAACTGCATAAGCGACTGACAGACACAGGATATCACAAAAAACAAAAAAAAAAAAACCCAACCGGCCAACAATGAACCAAACGTAATGCAGCAGAAGAAAGTATTAAGTTCTGGGTTACAAGGCTCTATTGTGAATGGGTGGAACAACAAAATTCTGAATCAAATTGAATTGAATTGGGGAGAAACAAAAAATGAATGAAAAATTGTCGATGTGCGTGTGTGTGTTTTTTTTTGTACCGGAAATGTCGTCTGCACGTGTGTGCAAACTACAGAGTTCAAGAACGTTGCTCTGTCACACGAACAAGTACTACTTACACAAGCAATCGCACACACACACACACACACGCTGGCATGTGTTGGTGCTATTGTTATTGGTTTGCAAAGTCCTTGTTGTCTTCATTCATTTTCAATTTTTTTTTCTGCTGTATTGTGTAGTACGTAGGCCTCCCGCCGCCAATGACAGCTTGTAACAAAAAAACAAACAACAAGAATCCCCGAGTTGTATCTTTTCTGTTCTCTGTTTGTGATTTTTATTAAGAGAATGAAAATGAAATGGAAACAAAGTTATCTTCTCTCATGTTTGTGCATTGTTTTTTTTTTTTTTTTTTTTTTTTTGGTATTCAATAACTGCTTGAGGACAAAATATGCGTTAAAGCTGTTGTTCAAAAATAGAAATAATAAAACAAAATGCATTGTCATTGGATGATGTGAATGAAAAAAAACTTTTATGAAAACCGAATGATTGTGTACTTTTGAGTGCAAATCACCATGAAATACTCATTTTTAAAGTTTATGAATATTGGCGGATAGAAGCGTATTTGAAAGGAATGCCGTTAACCAAATTTTTGATGGGAACAATGATTGCAATAGACTTTTGATGTCTTTCTTAAACTGCAATGCATTTAAGGGGGGGTTCCCTTCCCCCATTCACGATTCTAATTTTTCAAGATTTTCAATGGGCTGGTAAATCAACTTTGTAACTTTGCACATATATAATTGAAGATTTAAAATAGAAGAAAAATATTTTCCAAAAAAATTTTGTTGTTGTTCTTTGTAATTAAAGAAAAGTCCTTATTTTTGATGGCGGGCATGATAACTCCTCACTGGAACATCGGAATCCGAAAATTCCAACGGTGTTAGAAAGAGTACATGTCCGGCTCTCGTATGAACTATTATTGTTGACTTCGCTCTAAAATTAACAAAATGGCGGACCTTTGAAAACATATTTGTGGAAAATCGCCAATTTTTTACCAAAACCAAAGTTAAAAAATAAGGAAGATCTTCACCGATTGGCTTTATCCAAGTTCATACGATAGCTATACACCCACAGAGAAGCGTGTAAAAATTTGAAATCGATTGGGTTATTAGTTTTTGAGTTATCGTGCCCGCCATTCGCAAAAAAATGTTTAGAGAAAAACGCATTTAAAGTTTGAGAAGCCCTTCAGCCGTCACTTGATGCTGACACAATAAATCGGCTATATCTTCAAGAGTTCTTGAGATTTTCATTTGAAAATTTGTAGGGACATTCTTTAATTAGTGTAGATTCGAATATGGGGGGTCCCCTTAATGCAATATTACAAATTTAATCCAACAGCCATTTTGATCAGCATCGAAAAGCAAGTACGTATGTACTATACGTCGGAAATGTATATCATTTACGTCACTATTTATGATGGACCATCACTGGTCAGAATAAAATTCTATGCCGATGTAGCCTTATCCTTCTGTCCGTCCGTCTGTTGAAATTAAGATAGAACTCCCAATATTTTGGATAGAGCTTTGAAATGTATACATTGCTACTACTCCTAGGATGTTTGGTATTGAAAATGAGATATATCGGTCCATGTTTGCGGATAGCAGACATATAACGGAACCCCTAATAATCTCTATTTTGAGAATTTTTGGAACTTTTTAAGGTTATCATTAGGTGTTAATTCCTTCAACTAAACGTGCTTTTGGGCTCGTTTTTCTACTTAGTCAGCTGTAATTTGATTAATTAGGTTCTCTCTGGGTGGAAAATGTTCCTACTAAAAATAATCAATATTGAACCATTTTTATGCCTTACTTATCAGTCGTAACTTGATATTTTAGGTTGTGACTGGGTAACCAATATTTTCATAATATTTATCCCCTATTCAGCGTAGAACCCATTAACGCAACATCCCGAATGTTGGTATTGCGGACACGAGGTTAAACCAAATTGACTGTAATTTTATATTTTGCATACACATTAATTAGAAAATCTACCAAAGAAGTATATTTGCCTATATTTCCGGGTATAATATTATAATTGGGCACATTTTTCACCCGACTTTTTGGTTATAATGCGATGCAAAATCCTTCTACAAAAAATTATTAATATCGTTTAACGTTTTGGTGTAGCTCCCATACATCGGAAACGACCCATTTTTGGTAGATTGTAGGCTTTAATCGCATTTCTGCACGATGTGGCTGTGTTTTGGTATAAAAAGTTTTTAAAGACTGACATTAATATATATAGGCTGACATATCAGTAATACCCATATCTAGGGTAATTCAGTAATTTTAAGGTTTCAGCATTCATTTTTATTTTATTTTTTAAAAAAATTGTTTAGTTATAAATATGATTGATGGATTTATAATCACGATGTTATCAATATTGGTCCACTTTTTAAGGTTGACTCCTCCCAAATTTTTTATAGTTTAGGCACATTTTTCAATTCTCATGGTGTAGAAAATCAGCCTAATAATGCAGAAGATTCCAATCGATTCTAGGTACATCATGAACGTATAAAAAGTTCGGCCTGCCCGAATTTGAATTTATGTCCATGTTTGTATTCGTTATAAGTACCTTCATAAGTAATACTCTTCGCGCGGCGACCCTCCAAATTTTCGTTCATTAAATAATATGTCATAGTTTCGTCAATCACTTCATCTTTCATATGATAAAAACTTCTTTTCTACAAGCATTCCTTTGAGATCTACAGAAAATAAATGGTTACTACCGATCTTACAACTGGATACGGAGCATTAATCAAAAGTCATCAAAAGTCAGATCATATGAAAATCTTGCAACATCTCCTACAACATCAATGATTTTATTACAGCGAACATCGACCACAATTGAATTCATTGCACCAGTTTTTCACAATGCTTTGTCGTCATAATCCATTTGTGGAAATCATCACACGAAAATGTTCTAGAATTAATTCATTTTTTTGAGAGACAGTTTTTTAGGTCACTAAAACATTTTTTTTATATTTTTCAGGTAAATAATGTTGAAATAGAAATTGGTGAGTTACTTTGAATATTTTAAAAGAATAATCTGAATAACAATTGGTGTTTGTGTACATCGGTGCGTGTCATATATATAGTCATATACAAATAAGGCGGCCATACAAAGTTTATAGTCTCCTTGAAATTTCGGTTTTAGATCCCACGTATCTTTGACCGTAAATCCGCTTCAGACTATTAACAAATTATTTAGAAATTAATATTTGATACCCGGTTCTCGGTTTCTAAAACTGAATATTATTTTTGATTGAATTCGAACATACACTAATTGAAGAATGTACATATAAAATTTCACATGAAACAGCTCTTGATATATACCCGATTTATTGTGTTAGCATCAAGTGACTGCAAGAGAGATTCTCTAAATTTTAACAGCGTTTTTGCAAGTTACGGGCAAGATTTCTCAGAAACTACTAACACAATCGCTTCCAAATTCCTACACGATTCACTGTGAGTATATAGCTATTGTATGAACTAGAGTAAATCCAATCGGTAAAAAATAGGATTTTCCAAAAAGAAAATTTCATACGACCGTCATTTTCATGGACTAGCCCATTGAAAATCTTGGAAATTTTAAATCTAGAATGGGGATTTCCTTAATATAATTAGGAGTTTTTGGCTTATATTTAGTTGTTCGAAAGCAATCAAAGTAACAATTTGAAAATGTAATTTGGAAAATAACAACAAATAGAAACCAGTGAGCGGAGCAGTATAGTCGGACGGGGCCGACCATACGATACCCTACACAACTACCACGAACTCTAACTTTCTGAGGATGTTTATTCCGAGTCTGAGTAATATTTCGTGATATTTGCCCCCTCTTGTCCGATTAGAGGTTAACAACACCTCTTCCTTACTATTTTCGAATATTCAGTACAGTCCTTCTAATTACTTGTCCAGATTACCTTCACGGTGGGTTGTGTTGTGATTTTTGGATTATACTCTACTCGAAAACACACAAAAAATTATATTCTCAGTCCATTTCATCCCAAAATTTTAATCTGATCATCACCGAAAATTATAGGCGTTGTTCTTGACCATAACTGGAACCTCGTGAACAATTTCAAAGCCATCAGCGCGATATTTCTCCCGCTAATGTGGTAATGGGTTACTAAATAATATCTGAATACGTAAGCACCTGTAAATATTTGACTGTAACTCCCACATCTGAGTAGATACATCACTATATTTGGTATCAATTTAAAGGCCAACCACTCCTCTTGGATATGCTATCAACTCCTGGGGTCTACATCCTCCAGGAGTAAATATATATGCCATAGAATAAAAATTTTGTCATTTTTCACACAAAAGTCAGGGTCCATTTGACCCGCTAAATATTGACCGATCTTTATCAAAACATGCATGCTTATTCTCTGGCCCGAGCCCCTTCTCCATGCAAAAATTCGCGGTGTTTGGGCCATAATTGCGGCCTCTGGAGCGACCAGAAAAACCGACAAAAATTTAGTATTTGGTCCATTTCATCCCCTAAATATTAACCGATCTTTTCCAAAAACAATAGGGGTCTTCATTGGCCAGAACCCATCCTACATGCAAAATTTCGTGAAGATTGGTCCATAACTGTGGCCTGTATCGTGTTTACAAATTATAATGGACAGACGGACGGACGGACGGACGGACGGACGGACGGACACACATGTCTAGATCGACTCAGCTAGTCGAGATATGACGATCGGTATACTTAAAGGTGGGTCTAGGACCAATATTTCGCGGCGTTACAAACATTTGGGGCTGCACAAAGCTATAATACCCAGACAACATAGTTGTGTAGGGTATAAAAATAATAAACATAATTTTTTATAAATATAATAAATTGAAATTTAAGAAGATTAAATCAAACCATAATGATATGGAAGACAGCCTTATACAAACCGAAATCCCAAAATACCTATTTATAGAAATTTCGATATAAAATGCCGAAAACACCTTCAAAATAATGACAATCAGGCGGACCTTTAATATGGAATCTATGTAAAACCCTAAGCTAATATGATAAATTTTCCGCAAGGAATTAATAAATGGGAAGAAGAAATAGAAGTCCCCATCCCTAATGTCGAAAGAAGAAAGAAAAGGAGCTTGTACTGACATACATTTTAAATGATTGTAAATACAGGGTGAGATGAAAAAACTGCAACTTCAGACTGCTGTCATTTCTAAGCCACTATTAAACTTATTTCAGTTCCAGCTCATTATATTGTTTACAAGCGTACAAAAGAACTTTGGTAAGAATTTTCCAGAAAAAATTATTAGTGATGGAATTCAAGCTTCATAATGTGATTTCCTTAAATTTGGCTGGAAAAACACAAGTGGCTATCGTTAGAGCACTCCAGTATTTAAATGTGAATAAATCTTTTGTGTCTCGTACCATCGCTCGTTTCTGTAATACTGGTAGCGTAGCCCGACATCAAGGAAGTGGACGGAAGAAAAGAGCAACATCAGCAGAAATGGTTCGAAAAGTGAAGAAGCGACTTGATCGAAACCCGCGTCGCAGAGGCCGAAAATGGCTCATGAGATTAGCGTATCGCAATATTCCATTCGGCAAATATTGAAAAATGAGCTCTGGGTAAAGCCATTGAAATTCCAAAAAGTGCAAGAACTTACACCGCAAAGAGAAAGAAAATAGACTCAAAAGAGCTAAAGAGTGCTTCGGTTGACTGAAAGTGGTGAACTGCCGAATTTGGTTTTCTCCGATGAGAAACCATTCGTTGTCCGGCAGTTTGTAAATCTTCTTAAGAGGGTTTACTTGCTAAAGAGGTCAGCTGAAAGTGTACACCTTCGGGTGGCCATCAGAACTCAAGCGGCGGCTATAGTCATGATGTGGGCCGACAGGACAGCCGCTCGTATTAATCGAGCCTGTCATCAGAATATTATCGCGAAAATATTCTGGAGGGTGTATTAAAGCCTTGGGCACACAAACATTTTGGCCGCACTCAGCACGCGTCAACCAAGAATGGTTACAAAATGAAGTTCCTCGCTTCATTTCCTGCGCACAATGGCCACCAAAATCTCCGGATACCAATCCGGACACTGGAGTATTTTGAAAAGCAATGTTGACACTAAAAAATACCAAATCGTAAAACTTATGGCGTTTGACTTAACTGCAGTTTTTTTATCTCACCCTGTAAATGTTTCCTTTTTTATTTTAAAAATAAAATGGATTATTTTTTCGAATAAAACATCCGATACATTTCCGAATTTCGAATAAAAAATCTGATAATATTCTGATTTCCTTCAGTGTTTTGTCCGAATTTGTACAGAAAAATCGAAAGTTCTCTTAAAATGTCTCTTTATGTTACCCGAGTCTCTTTACGTATTCGTTTAGAAATTTGTGGATACCTTCACACCATTTCGTTGCGATTTTGGTAAAAATTCGGGATCAGAATCGGAAACTTATGCAAAGTATGGTTTCGAATTCGGGAAAAACTCGGAACAAATTGTAAGATGGGATAATTCTCGAAAGAAATAACATATTTAATGAAACTTCTAATCATAAATCAAGTTGTTAGATGAGTCAAGTTTTTCTGGTACCTGATCTACAAAAGTATCAACATTTTGCTGCACAGTACAATTATAATATAATCAGAACAGATTAAAACTTTGCACGTAATAATATTTTTCCGGGGTATAAATCTTGTCTGAAGCTGGGGTCCTTTCTCACAAATGATTAAAAATTTGACATTTTTTTAATAATATAAAACTAAACGTAAATTAAATCTGAGGTGAGACTCATATGTCCGACTCTTATGACAACATCCCCATATATTTCCCAATTTTAAAGATTTGTCAATTTTATAAAAAGGTAATGGAGTTTCTGCTTTTATCTTAAGTTTACACATACATTTATCATAAACTCAATATCAAGTCTGAAAATTCATCTATGGATCCACGTTTTCAAGGAACTCCTACAAATGTTCAACAATTTGAAAACAATGCAAGTTCAGTATGGCGGGACCTCTTGGGCCACTCATTCTGGTATCTCGCTTACAGATGGTGAATATTCTTAAAAACATACCTTTCACATACATCTAATTGTGAATCATATTCTGTCCAAAAGCTTAACAGCTAGATATGTTAAACATATAATCAGTGCAAATATCAGTTACATAGACCCTTCGCTTCTGGTACCTATAACTAGTTTTATATGTATGTTCCATAATTTTTCATTTATTTATTTTTTTCTAAGATGTTAAATAATCTTGAGAAGATGTTTGTAAAATGTTTTTCATATTGATTATAAAATACCACAAAATTCAAATCAATATAAATAAATTTCAATATAATGAAATATATATTCTGCTGACATTCTACGTTTAATATCAATTTGTACCTCAATTGAAATCGAGATCTCAATTGCAAATTTTTCAATTGTGTAACAATTGCCAAAAAAATAATAATCATTATCAATTTACACCCTGTGATTTTTGACAACCTTTGATGAATTTGCATTTGCAATGTGGAAACAAATTTGCAATTTGTTTGACGTAATGACAAACGACAAACAAGGCTCTAAACAATATTTCGTTGTGCATTTTAGTGTGTTTTTGCCATCACATAACAGCCATTGATTTGATAAGTCTCAAATTATTTCCGCTTGATTAAATACTTTTCTCTGTCAAGCGTGGTCTTTTTTTGTGTTTGTTTGTGTGTACGTGTGTGTATTTTGTTCAATCAATACCCAATTTGCTTGTTCAAAGGACAACATTATCCTGGCAACAAATTGCAATGCCAATCAAAGTGAGAGCGGGCGGATTATCATTGAAATTGAAACAAAATTTTAACACTTCACTGCATTCAGGCATTGCAAGAAACCTCTGTCAACAAATTGGTTTATAATTTCAGAGACAATTTTTTTGTGGGTGAGTGTGCACATTTTTTCTGTATTTTAAATCAAATGGTTAAAATTGATATTAAAATTAAATGTGAATAGGATATCAGGAAATGTGAGGGCAAGTTAAAATATCATAATAGGCACAACGTGGGTGTAATGCGTAAATGATTACGATATAACATAAAATTATCATTTAAATGCTGGCTTGTGACAGAAATATTGTTCTATAAGCCGAGTTTAAGGGGACCCCCCCATTCTCGGGGTCAAAATTTTTGTTGATATAATTCGAATCTACACTGAATAAAGAATGTCTCTACAAAATTTCAAGTGAAAATCTCAAGAACTCTTGAAGATATAGCCGATTTATTGTGTCAGCATCAAGTGACGGCTGAAGGTCTTCTCAAACTTTAAACGCGTTTTTCTCTAAACATTTTTTTGCGAATGGCGGGCACGATAACTCAAAAACTAATAATCCAATCGGTTCCAAATTTTGCAACGTTTCTCTGGGAGTGTATAGCTCTCATATGAACTAGGATAAAGCCAATTGGTGAAGATCTTCCTTATTTTTTAACTTGGTTTTTGGTAAAAAATCGGCGATTTTCCAAAAAAAAAATTTTCAAAGGTCCACCATTTTGTTAATTTTAGAGCGAAGTCAATAATCCTAGTTCATACGAGAGCCAAACATGTACTCTTTCTAACACCGTTCGAATTTTCGGATTCCGATGTTCCAGTGAGGAGTTATCATGCCCGCCATCAAAAATAAGGACTTTTCTTTAATTACAAAAAACAACAACAAAACAATAACACATTTTTTTTGTAAATTATTTTTCTTTTCTTTTAAATCTTCAATTATATATGTGCAAAGTTTCAAACCTTAACAAGCATTGGTATTCATTTACCAGCCCATTGAAAATCTTGAAAAATTAAAATCGAGAATGGGGGGGTTCCCTTAAAAGAGATTTCCAAGCGCGTCGGCCTTGTGCGCATCTCATCCAATTTTAAGACCATTTTCCGAGATGTTGCCTTCTACTTGATATTTCCATTGGATTCGTGGCCTTCCCCTTTTGCGTCAACCATCACTTGGCTCGATTTTATATGCCTTTCGAGTGGGAGAATCCTCATCCATCCATACAACATGGCATAGCCGACGTAATCGCTACAGCTCGATCCGTCTGACTATGTCGACGTTCGGGAAATGGGTGGAATAACTCATGGTTCACTCGACGGCGATATTCACCGTCAACGCAAATCGGCCTATAGATCTTTCGGAGAATTTTTCTCACAAACACTCCAAGAGCTGCCACATCCGCTTGCGCAAGTATTCATGCTTCAAATCCATATTACAGCACGTGTAGTATCAGCGTCTTGTAGAGTGTAAGTTGGGTCAGGCGGGAAGTGGTCTTGCTTTGTCAGACCATAGTAGCATCTGGTGGCCAACGCTACTCTCCTTCGGATTTCGAAACTGATGTTAATAGTTTTGTTTATGCTGCCTAGGTATACTAAGTCGTATACTCAATTTGTCCAAAGGTGGCTGTTACCACGATGTCATCAGAGTAGGCGAGTAACATATGCAGTATGGTGTACAGAGTGTCATTTTTGTTCACCTGTTCACACGACAAACTGTTCACACGGGACACAGGATGCTGATGTTTCAATCATTGGGCATGCATTCCTCTAGCCACATTGTACTAATTCTCCTCCTCCTCCTCCTCCTGACCAACATCTGACCACCGGTCTTGAATAGTACGGTTAGTAATCCATCCGCACTTGGTGCTTTATTGTTTTTCATCCGATTAATTGCGACTCTGACCTCATCTTGGCTAGGTTGTATACACTCTATGCATGCTATTGGTTCTGGGGTATCTTCTTCGCCGTCACTATTTGAAACCAGAAGCCTTGCAAAATGTTCCTTTCAGATCCTCAACACGCTATTTGTATTTGTCACCAGGTTTCCATCTTCAACTCTACAGGATGATGTGCCTGCACCAAAGCCTTCAGTTTGATGTTTTATTCGTTGGTAAAATTTCCGGACTACATTCTGACTTCTGTAAATCTCGATTTGGTCACGCTCACGTTTTTCTTGTGCTTTCTTCTGAAAATACGTTTCTCCTCTCTCCTTTTCTCCCGATAATTCTCCATCGCATTACGTGTTGCTACTGTCTGCACGGTTGTCTTATATGCTGCGTTTTTCATATCAGTAGCATTACGATTCTCCTGATCGTACCACATGTTTCTTGATGGTGGATGTTGGTACCCAAGTGTTGCTTTTGCTGCGGGTTGTAGAGAGTGGACAATTCTTTGCCATTGTGCTTCTATATTATTATCGAAACAAGAAGAGCTTTCGTCAAGCAGTTGGGTAAGTTGAGCGGAGTAGGCTTCTGCTATCTGTTGTGTTTGAGGCTTTTCGACGTCGAGTTTACGTGTTGTGTTAGATCGCACCATTGCTGCAACATTAAGACGAGTGCGTACATTGGCTGCCACAAGGTAATGAAATCGATATTCGCTCTTCATATCGATTGAACGTCTAAAACACTGGATGAAAACCTTCCGTCTATCACAACACGATCAGTTTGATTTCTCGTTGCTTGATCAGTAAAAATCCAGGTGAACTTGTGTATATCGAGATGATTGAATCTGGTGCTGTTAACTACCACGTTTTTTGCTGCATGAAGTCAATCAACATCATGCCTTTTTCTGAATTTTCCGACGGTGGGGCCAGAGATATTTTCCCTTTCGATTTTTGCAGAATTTTATGGAATGGACAGGGCAGAGGTCATATGCTGTTTCTATGTGCTCGTAAAATATGTCTTGGGTCTGTTCATCTTTGTCTTCGGTCGGAGCATGGGCGCAAACCAGACTGA